>NW_017306928.1:76219-106667 GCF_000935625.1 Nanorana parkeri | reverse complement strand
CAGGACGAGCTGTGTCGGCCGCACGGCGCCCTTGTTGCCATGGCGCCCTGTGCGGCCGCACTGCTCGCACACCCCTAAGGCCGGCCCTGATCCTAGTAGTAAGAGGCCCTAATGATATCTTAAAGCCCAGCTGATGCTAATAGATGTTCAGTTTGATAGACTTTGTACTAACAGCCTTCATTTTCATTGTGTTACTTTCCATTTTCTGCAGTGTATACAAATATGAATATACAGTTCAATGGCTACTACTGTTTGACCCAGTGCACTCTAACAGTCCTGGTCAAACAAAGTCTCTCTCTTGTTTTGCATGACAGTTCTGTGTGTGGACACTTTGCCACAATTGAGTACTGGAATGGGAGGGCAGGAAGCAAGGTGTTTCCAATGCAGCTTACCAGTCTTTAAATGTGGTGGCTGCATTTTTATTTATTTTTTTAAAGCTTTTTTTCCCTTTAATTTTAACGGATGATCCGGCCAGCAACACACTTCCTGTCCCAGGCGCCTAGGGGACTATATATTACTTTTTTGGTTTGGGATTTTCATCCGCTTTAGGAACAAAGTATGCAGGCAAAGGATAAACCCCTGCCACCCCTATATATGATTTTACATATATTCATATGTATAGCTCACCCCCCGAAGAAGCCGCTGGATGAACGGGTCTTCCAAAGCCTGTCTAGGAATTTTAGCAACCGGCTACCCCAATCTACCACCCTCCTCTGGAGACGGACAAACTGAAATCCAGACTGTAGATATGATGCTGATGGAACTTTAATGCAGAACTTCATAATTGGGAGAGGGGGTATAGGGCTTAGGACATCTCCTCAATCAGCATAGGAGAGGCCTCCTCCAGGCTTGAGACCTAGCAAAACTTTTCCGCACTTGAGCATTCCTGCTCCAAGGCTGCACTGGACTCCAACCTGGGACAGAACTGAGCACATGGCAATTCCCCCTGAGCATGGGAATTGCCATGAGCACATGGCACTTCCCATGCACCACTGGCCATGAAATCTCCAGTGATTGGCTGGTGAGCCACACACACTCATAATGTCCTCCCATCGGTTGCCCCACACTACAGCAGGGTCACACCCCACTCAGGCAGGTACAATCAATGTCAAAACACCTAGAATTAACCACATAAATGCCAACTATAATTCAGCCAGAGCTCTGGCAACACTCCACAGAAGGTGGTAGGGACCACACATATATACTGTATATATTATTTGTAATTAAGCAGAACCCCAGCCACAAATAACAAGATAAAAATGAACAGGCCATTAAAAGATGGAAAAAACAAAACACATTTTTCGGAAATATCAATTATCAACCATCAATCAAGAGATTCTCCCTGTTTCCAGCTCACCTGTACAGGGACTGCAAGAGGCTGATACCAGGTCACTTTCTGATACTTCCACTGCTTGCAATTATAAAATACTTTTAGTGATGCATTAATGATTGCAAATCTGCATTCATTTGTCTTGTCTTTTATATTGGTTTGGAGTTCAGTTTTACCTAGGTAGCACTGTGCATTCCATATTGCATAGATAACTATAAATGGCATTTTACCTTTAAGTATGCACTTCTCTTACTTAACCATTTTTCTTTTTCTCTCCTCAGTTAAAGTTCAGTGTGCTACAAGAGCAGTGGAGATTCCTGAACTAGTTGTGAAGTACGTATGACAGCTCTTCGTAAAGGAAATTCACTTTTTTGTATTTAAAAGATATCTATCATTCTATTATTAGAATCATGTAGTATGAACGTGTTACACTCTGGATGAGGCTAGATAGTTTAAAACTACCATTCTGCAGATAAATGTCTTGGAAAAGCCATAAACAGCCTGGGAATTGTTTCCTAAAGTAAGCCTCTCATGAGAAAAATTCAGAAGCTGCCACTGCTGACACCCTTCTGAAAACGCGGGTTACCTGGCTGTCATTCAGAGCCTCTGTCTTTAATCATTTCTAAATTGTTGACCAGGAACAAGTCTGCTTGTCAGAAAATAGAGAAAATCAGAATGTTTTATCTGTATAGTATAGAGTATTAAAACCAGTGGGTCAGCATGTTAGTCAGGTAACGTACATTTTTAGAAAAGGTCAGAAATGGCATATATGTATGAATTTTACACCAGTGATGTTGTGACTTAAAATATATTTCAGGGTAAAACAATATATATATATACATATATATATACATACATACAGTATATGCTGTGATGCAGTGCATGTACCTGCAATACGTGCACATTTACCCATATTTTATTTATATGATTTAAAGATCCTACAAGTACACCAGCTGATCAAATTCCCATTGTGGGCTGACAACACACAGCATCTTTGTCTACTGAATGGTGTCAGCCCTGCCCATTTGTCTTTGCTAAACTACTCAAACACACCCCAGTTATATTCTATACATGACATAAACACTAAATATTCTGCAGTCCTGTGCATTTCAGGGGTCCACACACTCTCCATTCATCAGGGCGTGTAGATTATATTCCTGCAAGATTATTTGGACTCAGAGGATGAGAAAAACATTTACATATGTCTGACTTGATATCTGTAAATGTTTTTTACATCCATTGAGTCCAAATAATTTTGAAGGGATATAATGTACAAGCCCTGATGAAGGGGGGGTGTGTGGCTTTCCAAAACACATTGAGAGGAATTTATCAAAATTGGAGCAGGCAGATTCTAGAGCAGTTGCTCATAGTAACCAATCAGCTTCTCTCTTTAATTTTTACATTTTAACTGAACAGACTGAAGAGAGAAGCTGATGCCATGGGCATCTGCTCCATATTCTGTGTGCTCCAGTTTTGATAAATTCCCCTTGTTGTCTTTTTCCCTGTTGATCTTTCAATAATAAAAACTTATTTGGATTCTATTACCATGGAGTATGTGGCAACCTTGTTGTCTTTGATTATCCTCCTACGTTTGGGGGTTCTTTATTGAGTGAGAGCACCCATACCGAAGCGACTAAACTTTATAACTAAGACAGCTATTCCCAATACTGGACACATAACAGGAGACCCTATCGTCTCTCTCATTTATACATCCTGAATACTAAAGCCGGGAGTGGAGATTCCCCCATCCATTTTGTTTATGATGGAATTAATAATTGGTCGATTTTCTCTTGTTCAGCTTGCGGAATCTAGCCATGCTAGGCAAAGACCTTTTGTAGCCTAAAGGGGTTCTTGCTTATAGAGTCCTTTAGCTGTGATAAGAAAAATACAGAAATGCAGAGGTGAATGCAGGCTACGTACCCAAAACACCTTACATTGCTTTTTTACATTGCACCTTATGGGTACTAATGCTGGTGGATTTTCTTGGCAATAGAAGATGGAGCACTCCTGTGTAGACTCCTTAAGCTCATACTTTCCTATATTAGACCCCAGTAATATGTTTTCCTGATCTACAGGGTGATATGTCCAGAGCACTGCACAACTGAAGATGACAAATTGCCAGGCACAGATGGCTATAGCAATGTAAGTTGCAGATGAATCATTCTAAAAAGTAAACATATACTGTATAAATAAATGAATAAAACATCAGTTAGTGCAATTCTAATTTTTGTTTTGCACCTATTTGTAAATCTAGGAAATTCCAGTATGCATGGCAGCATTTCATTCTGGTATGCTTCATAATGGAGAAGATTCATTTATATTACAAAGAAAGCTAAGTGAAAAGAAATTCTTTGTAAGATCATCTATTGAAGAAGTACTTGAAAATCAAGTACTTGAAGGTAAATATTTCTTCCTAAAGGGGTATCAATGCTTTACTGTTCTGTAAATCTAAATGCACATGGCCATTCCTATGTACAGTATGTGATAATAAATACAATAGTGTTCTGAATACCTGAATGAGAGTATGTTGCCACTATCATATGAGTAATATACAAATACAAGGTCTGCTTGGCTGAAAGCCTCTCCAGCTAATTTGTAGTAAAACTTTTAGTTAAAAAAATAAAATTAAAAATATTTTCCAGGAAAGGTGTGTGCTTGCAATCCCATGAGAATGAGCTAATACAATGTACTGGACTGCATTCGGTGCTTATAAGGAACTAAACACTTTTTCCCTGACCCTGATGTGACAGTGCTGGTGCAAGAATGGTCAGTCCCCAAGCACCAGCGCAGTGACATAGGAGAGATTGAGTAACATGTGCCCCCATAACTACCAAGCATTATTCTCCCCAGTTGCTGAAAAGAATGGAAGGAAAGTGAAGCAAATGTGAGCTTGCACTGCCAGGGAAGGGGGCATTGAAGTGAAACATTAGTTTTGCCCGGCATGAGCAAACAGCAGGTTTAGGCCTCAATCACACAGGCTAATTAAGTCAGCAATTCTTGTGACAAGAATCTGCAGATCAGTGCAGATGGAATCACAGGTGGTTCTGGACAGTTGTGGCCACTCAACCTACATAAAACAATAACAGACTTACAGGAGACGCAGCTGTCCCCCACTATGCGCATGTATCTGCACATCTATCGGTTACCTGCTGCTAGGGACAGATGACTAGCCCTGGTCATCTGTCCCTAGACACAGATAACTGCTCTTTTAGGTCAACAAGGCAAAGTTCAAATAATGACACCATTTTATTTACACATTTTTAACACTAAGGCCTCATTCACACAGACGTGTACATTCATACTGTGTGCATGCCCATACAGAGACCTCTTTCCAGGAGGGAAAGGTGCAACTTATAATTGCATTCAGCTGCCTGGACATCCCACACACAGTCTGCGTCCAAGTGCGTGCATCCAGACTTGCAAGGGTGCAGGTTCGGGTCGGCATGTAGGTGTATCCTTTTATAGGAATGTACAAGCAGCTGCACACAATTACAGGCTGTACCTGTCCATCCTGGGAGCAGATCTCTGTATGAGCATACATGCCATATGGAGGTCCAAGCCTGTGTGAATGAGGCCTAAAACATCAGTGATAAAAACAAAAACTGCAAAATGGAATGACCACTGGTTAATATAGGTCTTGCTGTTTACCTTTTGTAAGAAAAATGCCTCTGCCAGTGAAGCATTTACAGTTTAAGGGGGGAGGGAGGGTTCGAAGGCATGTATAACAAATTCAGCAACTGCATAGGAAACTCTGATGCTGGCAATGCTGTGCAGGAGAAACCAGGACTCCAGTGCTAAATAGAAGCCACTATGTTGTCTTTGGTTGGGTTCAGAAGAAGAAATGTATAGATTATCCCTATATATGAATAACTTTATTCTAGATCATTATGACTATAAGTGGCAGATTTATTTTTATGTATAGTATCCTGTACTTAACTGTTTACTATTTCTCTCTTCCAGTTGAAGTTCAGTGTGCTACAACTATAGAGGAGATTCCTGAAAGAGTTGCAAAGTAAGTCAACCTTCTGTAAAGGAAAATCCATTGGTTGATGTTTAATACATTACCATCACTATTTTATTAGATGTATGTAGTGTGCTCGTAGGTGACAATGATTAAGAGGGTAGAGGGATTATATCTCCCAGTCGGCATACAAAATATTTGAAGGGTTATTCACAAAGCTGCCGAAGGCAGCCCAGTGAATAACCCACCCAAAGTGAAGTGAGCCGAACGCTGTTCGGCTATTCACTTCAGGCTTGTACTGCTGATTTCAGCCGTACATTGTTTCAGCCGTGCATGTTCAGCTGAGCAGAAGTGCAGGAGTTAGACTCAGCCAATCCAACATCTGGATCGGCTGAGCCGAACCTCCGGCATTCTACTCGCTGCTGTTCGGCCTATGCACATAGGGGCCGAACGAGTGAATAGCCGAATACAGCCAAACGGCATTCAGCCCGGCTATTCTGCTTGGTACCTCAGTGGTACCGAGCAGAATAGAAAATCAGTGCAACAAGTAGGGGGGGAAAGTGGAAAAAAAATGTTTAAAAATGTAAATAAATGATATATTTTAAAAAAATAAATAGAGTTAATTTAAAAAAACAATTGGGCGGAGCTAGCAGTGACATCTAGCTCCGCCCAACTGTTTCATATTGGCAGGGACCTGCTAGAGTCTTCTAGCAGGTCCTGGCCAATGAATAACAACTGGGCGGAGCCGGCCATGACAGCTCGGCCGGCTCCGCCCAGTTGTCATTGGTAATGACAGTTCCGCGTCCCCAGATAACCTGGGGATGCTGATCTGTCATTGCAACTGGGCGGAGCCAGCCGGTGAGATCACGGCTGGCTCTGCCCAGCTGTCAGTTGCGAGGCTTTCCGCGGCCAATGGCTGGTCACTTGGCTGAGTCGCTCGGACAGCGTCGGGAGCTGTACGGACTATAGTGAATAGCCCGTACAGCAGCCCTTCAGTTCTACTGAACCGAAGGGCTCCATCGGCCGAGCTAGCCAGAGGATCAGCCGGAGCTACGGCTGATCCTTTGGCTAGCTTTGTGAATAACCCTCTTGGAATCCCCATTAATGAACTTGGCAGGGATTTCTTAAAGTAAACCTCTCAAGATAAAACTATGGGAGTTGCCATTGCTGACATTTGGAAATTTGACATTTGAAAATTTGGATTGTCTGCCTGTTACTTTGGCTTTATTAGTTTCTGAATTATTAAACCCCACTGACCACCTGAGAGCCTGTACTGGCCACCTGACCGCCTGCACTGGCTAACTGCAAGCATAATTAGAAAGCCACCTATGTTGCGCCCGCACCCACCCATGATTGGTGTCTGGGAGGAAAAAAACTGAATTGCTGTCTTTGCAGAAACAAAAATCCCAGTATTGGTTAAAAAAAACAGGATTGGTGTCAGTGCAGCAAATCCCACTCACCCCCTTGCATCCTCTCAGTAGAAAAGTCTTAGGGAGCATCTCATTAAAAATTAAATTCCTATTGCAAGGGATGCCTAAAATTTTACTTGTATCTTAATGCAGTCTTCTGAGAAAATCAGTAAGCAAATCACGTGTTGAAAATTACACTAACATTATGATTCTGGTGCAAAGCATTGCAAAGTTAATTACAAAGGAAAAAAAAGGGTTTTTTTTTTTTCAATTTTGTGCTTTTTTATATGCAACTTTAAAAAAAATTAGCAAAAACATTAATGAACAAAATGAATAAATCTTACATATAAATGGATAGAAAAAAAGAAATACAAAAAATAAAATCAGCAGCAAAATAATATCTAAGGGGAAGAAGAAATCAATTAGGGCCCATTCGGGAAAACTATGCTAAGGGGTTAAACAGGAACAATATTTATTTATTTAATTTATTTATTGCTCTAACTGACATCATATGGAGATTGAACCTCATTTCTTTGATCTGCAGATGAGTCAAACACAGTAAATACAAAAGTAACAATGTTAGTTTGTATCTCTCTATCTGCTCCAGAATCTTATTTTTGTGACAGCAGCAGCTGTAATGGCTGAAGTATTTACACAGGTATTGCCAGAAAATGAGGTGGGAGGGGGAGTGGTAGCGGGGTAAAAGGTCAAGTCCCTGTGTACTTCAAATATCTTTTTTTTCTGGGCATGTCTAGCATGCCAAATGTCCACAACCGGTTAATAACTATCATGTACCTGAATGGAGGCCAAGCTGAGACCAGTGCACCTCTCATCTCACACCTATGGAGATGTAAGGACGAGGAGTGGCACAGGAACCGGGCAACGTTTATGGGGATGCTTGAGAATGCTGGATCATTGGATGAGTCTGCAGGACCAGAATGACATCAGAGCTTCAAGGGACTGAAGCAAAAATCTGGTGTGAGGTTGTTGTAGTTCTGGCAGAGCCAGGCAGCAAAAGGCAGTAATAGTGTGAAGTGCCAAGTGGGAGACCAGAAGCAAAGTCAGACCAAAGCCGGGTCATACACAGGAAGCAGAGTCTTAAGTGCCAAATCCTGATTTGGAAGCAAGGTCAGGAGTCCAAAGCCAGGATCAGACACAGGAGAGCAGAGAGTTGCAGTACAGAATTGGAAGGAGGAGACAGAGTCAATGATCACCAGGCCGCGTTCATACACAGGAGAACAGGATCACAGGAACAGAATGCAGGGCACACAGGGACAAGTTGACAACCACTCAGCAACTTGCTCATTGCTCCTGTCTGTTTAAATAGGCAGCGCATGTCCGCTAATGAGTGTTCGCCAGTACACTAATGTGCGTGCACCTATGCGCTATCTGTGCATGTACGCTCCAGTCCGCACACATCTACAGTATGTGTCAATGCGTATGTGAAAACTTTTAGCACAGTATTGCATGCACATATACGCACCTGTCCTTGAGCCGGAACTGGTTTGCAGGTAAGTCTCTTATATAACATTATGTTACAAAATGGCTTGTGTAGCAATTTTTTATGCTATATTATTTTTTAAATGAAAGTTGAGTCATCCTTTAAACATGAAAATTGGACAATCCTGGCTTTACTCCTCAACTTAGACTATGTATAGGCTATAGTACTACTTATCTCTGATAAGAGAGAGAGGTAGAAACAGAATACATAGTAGGTAACCAAACTGCATTACACTGGGGGTTCCATATGACTACTAAATTTGTAGTTTCTTTTTATCAGGTAGGAGATGAAGCACTGCTACATTAATTCAATAGGGTGACATGTTCCTACATGAGACCCCAGTAATATGTTTTCTTCTTTTACAGGGTGATATGCCCAGAGCACTGCAAAATAGGAAATGATAAAATACAGAGCACAGATGGATATAGCAATGTAAGACGCAGAAGAAGAATACTAAGAAATAAACATGTATACATAAATAAGTTAAATATCAGTCAAATAAAATGATATATTATTTTTTTTTAAACAGGAAACTCCACCATGCGTGGCTGCAATTCATTCTGGACTTCTTCACAAAGGACATAAATCATTTATAATAGAAAAAAACCCAGAAGAAAACAAATTTGTTGTAAAGCCAAATACTGAAGAAGTAGTTGAAAAGAAGCCTACACAACTACCAGAAGGTAATTATCCAACTAGAGTATAAAACCTTTTCTTTTCTTTAAAACTAAACATGGTACTAACAGCCTTCATTTTGAGACTTTTACCTTCATTTTCCTGTTATAGCAGTGATGTGCTGTATGGGCAGGCAGGTGAGGCTCTGAAGCTGACAGCTTTTTTTCCATTCAGACCGGCTTCTAACAGGTTACACAGCGGGAAAAGCTTCCCTGTTGTGTAACCTGTCATGGACGTTGACATGTTAATTACAGGCAGTGCTTCATCTGGCTTTTGACAGCTATGCTGAGTTATACAGAAGCAGGCTTCCATGCTGCCGTGTGAACCCTAACACAGTGAGGTCAGAGCTGCAACAAGCCTCTGACTTCAACTTAGAGGCTTGGGCTCTGTGGATGGTTCAGACCAATGGCAAAGCTATATAAATATTCCCCAATAGGGCAATAGTGCACTCTGCCATGTAATAGGAATGGTCAGACATGCCCCCTTTTCCTCTGCAGTAAAACTCTGTGTGAGAATGCTTTCAGTGAGGGGGGTGGCCATTTCCCAGTCATACCAGCAGCATTTAGCACTGCAACTGGATGGCACAAAGCACATTTCCAATGAAAGAAAACAAGGTATCGCACAACATTTCCAAAAAAAAAAAAAAATCAGGTAAAAATATTGCATTGCATGTTGCAAAACACGCAGGGGTACAGGGGTATAAAGAGAAAAAAGACCCGAGACTTCAGTTTGGCTTTAAAGTAAGCTAGTTCCAATACTTTAAGTACAACTAAAGGCTCTTTTATGACAGTTTAAACTAGTACCAATTCCAATCACCAAACTCAGTTCAAAGGATCTTTTTTGTGTATAAAATTTAACTCCTTCAAGACGAACTTCATTAAAATTGTGAGGGACTACTTAGCAACTGTTGAGACAAGGAACACTTTGGGGGTGATTTACTAACCTAAACACACGCACGCACTAGGTGCGTGTGATTTTTACACAGCAAAACTTATTTATCAACCAAAAAGTCTCTAAAAGCATATTTCCACTAATGCAATATATGGAAAAATCATGCACATGATGCATATATAATATGCTTCACAGTTTAGACAAAAATGGTTAGCTCATGCATTTACATTTCTGCATTCATCAACGCAAGCAACACAATGTAGAGCTAATTTACACAACATCACCTTGCAATTCATGCAGGGCTTTGCACAACACACCTGCTGGGAGTGTACACACTACAAAGGTGTCTAGATTCCACCAATAGATCATGCTGGGAGGGAACACACTACAGAGGTGTATACTTGTTCGTGGCGTGTTTATAAGGTTAGTAAATCAACCCCTTTGTATCAGAAGTATAACTTACAACCCAACACACCAAGTGCAGAAGCCAAGAGTAAAAGTACTGTACAGCTCAGTGTAAAAGGTCAGAAGAATGTAACATACAGCCCAGTATTCAGAGTGCAGAGATCAAGAGTTTGTAACGAACAGAGTGCTAATGTCAGGAGTGTGTAACATATTGAGTGCAGGGGGTGAAGTGTATGTAGCTTACAGAATGCAAGGGTCAGGAGTGTGTAGCATATTGAGTGCAGGGGTGAAGTGTATGTAGCTTATATAGTGTGTAACATAGTGAGTGCAGAATTCTGTCTCTCGTGTCTGTGTAACAAAAGGTGCAATTTGTGACAGAATAATGTAAATGTAAGCTGTAACTGTAAGGTAAGGTGTATATGAATCTGTTGCACAACTGCTTTAGAATCCTGTAACATAATACTTACACATGCTACACAATTTACTCCAATATTGCAGAATGCAAAAGTGTCCCACATAAGAACTTCCGGAATTATTTTGCACATGTCGGAAATAGCAAGAAAACTGTCATGCGGTTTTCATGAATTTGGCGCAGCACTTTCTACTAACCGTACTACCAGAAAAGTGTCACAAATACATTATTTAATAACCCCCATTGTGTTTATGAACTTCATTCAGTAGGTTGCTAGACAAAGTTTCTGCTTAGTGTATCACAGACAAGATGGAATATTGCATATTTGCAGCAGTGCATTATCAGCAACAAATCATCATGGCTGACATTGTAACATTTTATTAGGGAAAATTTAAAGCAGATAAGATCCTTAAAGTGCACCTGTTCCCAGATTATGGACATTAGACTATTTAAATATTTCTAACAAGAAGCAAAGAGATTTAATAGAAGCCCTCCTCTCAAGCTGATTTTAATGTAAAGCAACTCATTCTCAAAGATCACAACAAAAACTATAGAGTGGGGTTTCAGTCAATTTCCATCAACTTAGAAAACCTGCTGGTTGATTGCATTAGAAGGCCGGCAGGCAGTCAAGATTCTGTTCTCATAAAAATGTTGGAAAATAAATGTATCTGTAATGCTTATAGATACATAGATGAAAAAGGGTTCATTTTAAAGTGCTTCTACTGTTTAGTAAATCAACCCCATAGATTCCAGAGAGAGAGAGAAAGAGACATAATCCTGCCCCTGTACAAAGCATTAGTTAGACCTCACCTGGACTATACAATTCAGTTTTGGGCACCAGTTCACAAAACGAATGTTAGGAACTGGAGAGAGGCCAACTAAACAAATAATATGTATGGAGGAAGTCCGCTATGAGGAAAAGATAACTGAACTGTATTTATTCTCCCCTGAGAAGAGGTGATAAGGGGATATAATTACCATAAAAACATACATGGTTTATATAATGAACTTGGTGCAAAGTTCACTTGAAAGTCACTGCAAAGGACAATGGAGCTCCCTTTGTGTCTGGAGGAAACAAGGTAGGAGTTGGGGAATTTGGAATAGACTTTCTTCTGAGCTAGTTCTAGCCAGCTCAGTAAATTGTTAAAACAAAAAAAATGGATGTGTTTCTCCATGCAAGGAATAAAACTGGCTATTAATATTTATAAGTATTAACACCACCGATCATTGATCCAGGAAAATATCCATCTGCCTTGTGTGATGAGGGAGTACTTATTTTTCCGCTATTTGAGTAAATTGTAACATGTTTTGTAAGGATTTTTGCCTTCCTCTGGATCAACTGTGAGTTATGGGTTCTCTATATGCAGGTTTTTTATTTATTTATTTTTCTATTGTACAAGCCAATGGACTTGTGCTTTTTTTCAATCTGACAATGTAACTATTTATCTCCCCCAGTTGAAGCTAACTGCACTACAACAGCAAAGGAGATTCCGGAAGGAGTTGTAAAGTACGTAAGAAAGCCCACTGTAAAAGAATGTAGTACCTATGAACAGTATGTAACATTAAGGGGAAAACTAAAGCTTTTATATCTACCAGTCTGTACATTAATGACTTGGAATCTGAAGAAGAACTTGCATGGGATTCCTCAAAGTAACCATGTCATGGCAAAACTATAGAAGCTGCCATTACTAATCTTTGGATGCCTGCCCTACATAGAAAAATAATTTTAGAAAAATAAAAATCCTTACTTCCTCTTTGACAACTGAAAAATGTCATACCACTTTACATTTTGTTTTTACATATACTGTAAGCTTCAAAGTTTAGGTTAGGGGTTATGAGACTGGATAGAAGTTAAGCTTTAAGGGCTTTTTAGGGACAATACAGTAAAGGAAGAATTTACTGTTTAGGAATCTTTAGGAGCATCATGAGATTGTACCCTAGAAACATGCTCCCTCTGAGCCTCAATTGTACTATAGGTGAAGAGACTGGCTGCATCTTTGATCTTGAAGTCTCCACTTTATGCAGCTTAAATAAGAGTAGCCTAAACAGTGCCTGTACAAAGCCTTGAATGTACAAAGGCTGTTAAATGGTTTTCAAACAGGCATGGGATTGACTGCCACCTTGATCACTTGGCTTTTTTATCAACAAAGGCATTACTTACCATGTCTATGATGACATGTTGATGAACAAGGTTTGTTGATCCAGAAGAGCTGTGTCACACAATTTCAGGGTCTTAAAGTTTATGAGCACTGTGTCTTCCTTGCTTTCAGTGGAATTTTTATAATGCTACTTTTACCACATAGATAAATTAGCAGCCATTTTTTACAGAAATTTACAGAACATGTAATCACTGTGAAATCAAGCTTGTGTAAATCACTCCACTAATCCTTAGTTTTAAATCAATTTCCTGAGCCACAACCATTCTAAGTAGCATTTTGGAGACAGCTAAAGGTTGTGTTCACGCAGTAGGAGATGGAGCATTCCTGTGTAAACTCCATAAGACAATATGTTCCTACATGAGACCCCGGTAATGTGTTTTCTTCTTCTACAGGGTAACATGCCCAGAGCATTGCCAAATGGAAGAAAACAAAGTGCAGAACACAGATGGAAATAACAGTGTAAGTTGAAGATGAACCATACTACAAGGTTGATGTGTAAGTAAATGAGTGAAACATCATTCAAAAATATGATTCTTATGGTAATTTTTAAAAAACAGGAAACTCCACTGTGCTTGGCAGCATTTCGTTCTGGCTTTCTTCACAAGGGAGTTCGAATCTTTATAGTAGAAAAAAGAACCGCTCAAAAAAAATTTGTCATAAGGAAACCTATTAAAGTTAAAGGTGAAAAGAAGCCTACAGAACTCCCAGAAGGTAATTATTTATTACTCTACGCTGGTGTCAATTTTTTCCTAGTCTTTAAAACTAAATAAAAACAATAATAAAGCAAAATACACATGACCATTCTCACCATAATGGGATAATTAATATAAGACTGTTCTTCAGCTAAATAAGAGTATGTTGCAAGAATTGTTTTCAAAAATTTAATGAAGTCTTTTTCTATTACTGTGCATACCATTTGTAAGGTTTTTCCACAAAACAAAAGTTTTTATTTTCCTCTTCAGGGCGGTCAGAAAGGTAAACACAAATGTAAGCTTAACTTCAGCAAAACTCACAGCAAAAATCCGTATCTTCGGCACAAATAACGAAACACAAATGTGCCTCACTGACTTGTCATATAGAGTCCCAAATTTGGCGAAATCCCTTCCCAGGAATGTAAGTCCCGAATCTCATCAACACAGCAGCTTTCTCACACATTACCTGCAGCTGACACCTTTTCTCCTCACAACTCCCACACTCCAGTCTAGAGTTGCTGACCTTTTAAATTGCTTTCTGGGGCAGGAAGAAGAACTCTCTGGTTGCCCCTAAAGGAACCACAACCCAAACAGTGGCGAAATATATTAGCCTTCAAAAACCTAGCCTTGCCATCCTCTACAATATTCAAAATGATTTTTTTTTGTGTTTAATTGCATTAGCCAATTACAGTACTAAGTGGATTTTAAATATGCTAGTGACAATTAGGAGCCACTGTGCAAAGTGTCAACTGGTAACTGTCAAAGGGATGAAGCTTATAGTCATGTCCACAGCATGGGTCATCATGCTGAGCAATGGTTCAATCCCCTAAAATATAGGGGTACAACGTTTTAAAGTTCATATAATGACCCCATTTTCATTACACATTTTAAGATAAGCCTGCATTAGAAATTCATATGTTCTCCCATCTTATGCATGACTTTATTCTAGCTCAGTATGACAATATATAGCATAGTTACCTTTATGTATACTCTTCTGTAATTAACTGATTTACTATTTATCTCCTGCAGTTAAAGCTCAGTGCCATACAGCAGCAAAAGAGATTCCTGAAGGAGTTGTAAAGTATGTGTGACATCTTTCTGTAAAGGAAATATAGTTTGGTGGTATCCAAAATATTTCTATCACTATATTAATTTAAGCATGCAATATGAATGTGTGTAACATAGAGGAGGTAGCCAAAGTGTTTTTTGTTCCCCCATTTGTACACAAATGACTAGGAATCCCTTGTAAACTGCTTGAGGGTTGTTTCTTAGTGTGTTTCTACTTTTGCAGTAAAATTTGAGAAAACCGCTCTATATATTTGTTATGTGCTCCCATTCACACAGCACACCTAAAAATAATTAAAAAAAGATAAATATTTTCTTACCTTTTTAGATGTATTGTTGCAGCAGGCAAAATAGCTACAGCCAAGTTTTTCTGAGCATCATCCAGTGATCTATCCTCATAAAAAGACTTCAGATAGCAATTTGTGGATTGTGTTTTTCTCATTAACATACAATGCACAAGCCAAGGTTTTAATCCTTTAAACCTTTGTTAAGACCGGCTGTGTTCAAATCTACTTTACAAATGATATTGAAATGAGTGAGCAAAGTACCGACAGGGTTCAGAGCCTCACCCCTTACAATCCCAATCAAAATTACACAAAATTAGAATTTTCACATATTTATAGAAAAATAAGCTCCACGTTGGCAACTAATATACCATAGTTTGGGTGATTTCATAACATCTATGTCCAGGAAGGGTATTTTATCTGGCAACACAAGGGTACAGGTTCATTGCATTTTGAGGATGCAATCCCTTTTCTTTAGATGCACCTGAAGAAGAGGTGTTAATCTCCTAAAAACCTTTCTAGTGATAAGTAAGTCTCACTTATTTTCTATTACCATTGGAAGCTAGCTGCATCATTTTGGGGAAATCTGGCCAACATGACTTAAAATAACCTAAACATTGTCAGTGTATAGCACTATACAAGGCAACAGAAAACTTTTAAATCAAATTAAAGAACCATTATAAATAGTTAATTCTGGCTCTGCTCCTATACTGTGACCTTTTAGTAGGCGGCGGCGCACTTCTTCATGAACTGCGTAGGGTAATATGTTCCTTCATGAGATCCCAGTAATATGTCATCTTCTTCTACAGGGTGATATGTCCAGAACACTGCGAAATGGATAATGAGAAAGAACACGGCACAGACAGCTTTAGCAGTGTAAGTTAAATTATCCTGAAAAGTAAACATGCACATGTAAATAAGAAAAAAAACATCAGTTATATCATATAATTCTAATTTTTACATTATTTTTAAAAACAAGGAAACTCCAGTATGCTTGGCAGCAATGCATTCCAGTATTCTTCGCCAAGGAGAAGTCATAATTATAGTAGAAAGAAAACCAGGTCAAAAGAAATTTGTCATAAGGAAGCCTATTGAAGAAATTGCAGAAAAGAAGTCTATGAAACTACCAGAAGGTGATTATGTATAAGCCTGTCAGGGTATTAGTGCTTCCCTATGCTTTAAAATTAAACATGCATAGCAAATGTCATCATTTGTGGCACAATACATTTCTGAGATTACTTCAGCAAAATAAAGGTAAAGATATTATGCAAAGAGCTTCCCTTTTCATAGTCTTCCATCTACATTACCATTACAGCAGTTGCACAGCATGCCGGAATAGTACAGTGTGGTTCAGTAGGCACAAGTGTTTGACCCAGTGTACTCTGTGGCCTAACAGACCTGGTCACACATGCCCACTCTCTTCCTCTGCACCACAATTCTGTATAAGGACACTTGTTATGATGAGTGTGGCCATCATTCATCTATTCCAGCACTGAGCAATGGAACTGGAGGGCAGAAAACATAGGTATTTATCAGAAATAGATCTTTATCAGTAATCGGATATTTAAGATAAAGTAGCCATTGAGTATTTCATCATAAGGTGCCCAACTGTTCCTCTTTTGGAAGAAAAATGTTTCTATCAGTGAGTGGGCTGGAGCCACCATACTGTCAGGAGGAGGGATGCAAGATATTAATAGAGCTAGACAATTTATGACTTTCACAAAGCCAGTAGTTGCATAGAAAATTCTGTAGGGTCTGACATTGCCGTGCAGAGTAACTCAGGATTCTATTGCTCTACGGCTCCACTGCTAATCAATAAGCCATCATGCTGTCCACTGTGGTCATTCAGGAGTTCGAGCGCAGAGCAAGAAACCCCCACCACCACATATATAACTTTCATCTGGTCAGTATTGGTATAAATGGCATATTTGCCTTTATGTATACACTTCTGTACTCAACTTATTTGCTTTCTCTCTCCTCCAGTTGAAGCACAGTGCCATACAACAGCAAGAGACCTTCCTGAAGGAGATGTGAAGTACGTAAGACAGCCATCTGTACAGGAGATGTTTGTTGATACTCAATACATTTTCATCACTATATTATTAAAAGCATGTAGTATGACTGTATGTAACATAGAGGATTTATATCTCCCAGTCTGCACATACATGGATGAGAATCCCTAATAACAAGTTTGGAAGTACTTTTGTAAAGAAAACCTGCTAATATTTTTAGATAGAGAGGTCAGCAGATTTCCTTTAAGGAAAACCTATACTTTTATTGAAAAAAATAACAACAAATAACATATAGAATTTTTACACCAACCACTTTCTAATTTAATGTTGGTCAAAGTTAGACTATTCTTTTCTGTGTTGAGGTGCATTACAGCCCATTTATTTTGAATGGGCTACCTAATGCAATGCAATGACTTAATGCACACAAACATGTTCGCTTTGGCACACTTCTTTCTAATGTGAATAGTCTCTTAGGGTTAGAAATAAATGAGACATTCAGGTTAGGTTAGGGGGTTATGTGTTTTGAAGGAGATTAAGAGTTCAATGTTAAGGTTTCAGGTAGATGGTAAAGTACTAAGGAGTGCATCACTTCGGCCTGCATTTTATGACTCATTCATTAAGGCCATTATGTGGAGCTTGCGGTGTTACATGTAGATCTCTACTATTCATACGGAGACATTCATGCGCGTTTTTTTTAAATTCCAAATTGAAATTCGGACAAAACTTTGGACATTTGGATGCATCTGAATTTCCTAATGAAAAAAAATGAATCCAAACGCATCTGGATTTTTGATGATGAAAATTTTGGATGCATCAAATTTTTTTCCAAATGTCATTCAAAATAAACTTTTGCTGTTAAATGTTGAAGTAAAAGAAAAAAGTGTGGAGTCCCACCTCAGTTGATAGGTAGGAATTTTAGGGGAACCCCAACGCCAAAAAAAAAAAAGTTTTGGGTTCCCCCTAAAATTCCTTACCAGACCCTTGTTTTAAGAGTCATCCTGGCAAAGCAGGAAAGGGGGAGGGAGAAGAGTGTGCGCCTTCCCCCGCACTATACCAGGACACATGCCTTCAACATGGGGAGGAGCTTTGCTGGAGGACCCCCTGGAACAGCACCTTCTCCCCATGTTGATGATGACAAGCGTCTGCGGGCAGGAGTTCTTATCTGAATCTGGGTGTCCTCTTTCTTAAGATAAAGGAGCACCCAGATCCCACCCCCCCCCCCCTTGTGAATGAGTAAGTGGTAGTTGTTACCCCTACTCATTCACCAAATAAACATTCAAAATGTAAATAAACAGACAACACCGGGAAAAAGTCCTTTATTTGGAAAAAAAACAACTAAGGATTTTGACATTTCCTTTGTTCAAAATAAAAAAATCCCCCCCAAAAAATGTCCATCGATGTAATCCACTTGTCAATCACCTCATCCAGCAATGTAGATCCATCTCAGTCACGATGAATGACGGAAGCCAACTCGCTGAAAGAAGAAAAAAAAAACATCGGCCACTGACCAACAATTCTGTTCCTGAATAGTATTTGGTGATGTTGGCTATTAGTGATGTTTTTTTCTGGCAGTAGGACATGGAGCACTCCTACATGAACTCCATAGAGGAATATGTCCCTGCATGAGACCCCAGTAATATTGTTTCTTCCTCTCTAGGGTGATATGTCCAGACAACTGCAAAATGGAAGAAGGCAAAGTGTATGGCACAGATGGCTATAGAAGTGTAAGTTGAACAAAAAATTTAACATATGGTAAAAGTCTAAGTCAGAAAATTACATTCTAATTTTTTTATATTCATTTTTAAATCCAGAAAACTCCCGTATGCTTAGCAGCAATGCATTCTGGAATTCTTCACAAAGGAGTTAAAGAGTTCATATTAGTAAGAATACCAGGTCAGCGCAAATTCACTGTAAAGCCACAGCCTGAAGAAATAGCAGAAAATGAGCCTACAAAAATACTGGAAGGTGAATATTTATTTTTCTACTGAGGCTGACACCAGGTTACTTTCTGGTACTTCCACTGCTTGCATTTATAAACTACATTAAGTGATGCATTATTGATTACAAATCTGCATTCATTTGTCTTGTCTTTTATATTGGTTTGGAGTTCAGTTTTAATAAGGTAGCACTGTGTATTCCATATTGCATAGATGACTACTAATGGTATTTTACCTTTATGTATGCACTTCTCTTACTAAACCGTTTTTCTTTTTCTGTCCACCAGTTAAAGTTCAGTGTGCTACAACAGCTGTGGAGATTCCTGAACTCGTTGCAAAGTATGTATGACAGCCCTTCATAACAGAAATACAGTTTGTTGATATCCAAAAAGATCTCTATCATTCTAGTATTGGAGTATTCTAGTATTCTAGTATTGTAGTATGAACGTACTGTATGTTACACTCTGGAAGAGGATAGAGAGTTTATATCTCACAGTCTGCACATAAATGCCCAGTAAACAGCCTCTGGGCTGTTTACTGTTGATGAGTGTTGCTGTAATTTAAAATGTATGTCAGGGCAAAACAAAAAACATATACAGTATATGCAGGACATGTACAAGCAATACATGTACTTTTATCCATGTTTTATCTATATGTTTTAAAAGATCCTGCAAGTACAAAAAATATCTGTTGATCTACCAGAAATTCACGTAGTTGCCAATTCCTGTTGTGGGCTGACAACACAATAGACATCCATAAGCCCTTGGACTGCTACTGGCACCACCATCTTGGATGTGATGTCAGCAGTCAAGTGACACTCTGCAATATTCTCCTTCACTCCTCACCTTGATAGCTACATAACAAGCTATGTAGGGAGGTGAGGGGATGGGTGGAGGAGCTGGGCCAGCAGAGAGAGTATTTCAACACACCCAGAAGAGGATAGGAGCTATGACGTGCAAGAAAGGAGGGCTCTGTGCTAGGGAATTGACTCTTCTTGCAGTAGTTACATGTTTTAGCAAGTTCAAAAGCACATTGCAAGGGAATGAAAATCATTTATGGAATGGAAAAACACTGCAAGTAAACTTTTAAAATGCTTGATTTTTTTCTGTGCTTTTACCTACAATTTGTAAGTAGGTGATTGGGTCCATTTAAAGCTTTTCTCATCAGAACACTGCAATTTAGGCTAGCCATATATGCATAGATTTCTGATGTTACTCTTATGCAATAATCAGGAGTTCATTAATCCTACTATATATTGAAACTGTCCATCAAAAGGTGAAAAGGCAGGTAAGAGACCTTTATTGCAGAAGGGACATAGTATGTATCTTTTGCAATAAAAAAACCTGCCTGGTTGCCCTTAAAGGTTAGGTTACATAGTCAGGTTAAAAAACAGACATATGTCCATCAAGTTTAACCAAAAGACAAAAATAACTAAACACTTGGAATCTTCAGAAACCAAGACCTGAAGTTGATCCAGAGGAAGAAAAAAACACTTATAAAGCATGGTCCAATGAGCTTTATCAGAATTAGGGCTGACGCACTGGCATGGCTGCCATTTGCGTTGCCAAGCTTAGTTCTGATATGCCAATCCCATTTTTATTTGTTAGAACTTTATTAAAATGTCACAAGTGATATTTCATCAAGTTCTTAGGGCATAGCACGGTGTGATCTGGTTGTAACATGTCGCACCCTGTTGTTCTGAAAAAAATACTGCAGTGCAGCCCCAATGGTAGAAAAGACAACTGGTACAAATCCAGCCTAAATGTTTATTTTCTGTCCCCAAAGGCAATAGAATACTCTCTAGATCAATGTTCTATAGTGTTAAATACTCATAAATATTAATGGATCACTGGAGACATTCCAGTGAATTGGCTAGGACCAGCTGCTAGATTCTTCCACAGCTTTTACTGTAAAGAAACCATTCTGTATGTAGAGGTTAATCCTCTTTTCCTCCAAGCACAAAGAGTGCCTCCATATCTTTTGCAAGTGAAAAACTTTTTAGCCAATTTCTACTTGGACAATTTATGTAATTTTACATGGTAATCAGATCTCATTAAAGCGGACCTTTACACTCAAAAATCAAATTCTACCAATGCATCGCTCTATATATGATGATTAATAATAACATGGACATGTCAGGTTTAAAATGCTGTGATTTTGAAATACTTACACTTGCAGAGCATTCACTTCCTGCTTTGAGTGGGCAAAACTACTCCAGTTTGCCAAAATACACACTGGGATTGCCTTGTCATTGAAATGATGATGTAAGTACCAAAAGCATTGCTTCCTGGGAAGGTTACATCAGCAGAGCATTGCTGTGAAATCTCATCTGTAATCTCACGAGATCTCAGGGAAAGGCATTTTCCTCCCCTGACATGATGGGCATGGGCACATGTCCTAGTTACATGTCTAGTCACATGTGTCAGAGTTTTAGGAAGTAAATGGGGAGCTAGTAATCTGCCATTAGTTAACATGACCACTACCAGCAGACTGGGGAAGAAAAGAGAAATAAGGTATGCAAATAATACAAAGCCGGCACATATCTAAAAGTATATGTTTGTAGATTGTCATTACTAAACATTTCTAAAGGTGTGTTTGTTGTTATTTTAAAGATATGGGTAAAGGTCCGCTTTAATGCTTTGTATAAGGGTAAAGTCATATGTCTTGTTTAGTTTTTTCTTTTTTTAAAACAAAAAAAAGGTGTCCTGCGTGCTTTAAAAGCTGCAGGTCAGCATTGTGTAGCACCCAGTCCACCATTAGCAAGCCCCACTACCAGGGAGACAGCAAAGCATTTAATTCAGACTATCCTAGTGAAAAATGATTCTATTACTCTTCCTAATGATAAAATCCTCTACTACCACCTGCATTTCCATCACCACCCATGCTACATGGGTGGTTTCCTTGGCTGATAGAAGGATCAGTATAATCTAAGGCTTCCACTTCTGAGTTTTCTGAGTCAGCCAAAATTCAAGCCACAGGAGGCCTTGCAAGCACCACCCTGCTCAAAAAAGTTGATTTAAAAGTTGACAGAGCTTGGTGAAAATCTACTGGAAGAACGGGTATTCAGGCAGTCACTGGTGTCATGGCTATCTGAATACAAAAGCCCAATCAAAGGCAATAGGGGTGCCACCACAATGGTAATAATGTACAATTAAAAAAAAACTACTTTGGACTCTATTACCATTGTTGTGGCACCCTGGTGTCTGTGATTGGACTTAGCTAAGGCCTCCTCTTCAGTTTAGAGGTTCTTTGTTGTGTGGGAGCACCTGCACCAAAGCGATTCAGCTTCATAAATGAGACAGCCATTCCCAATACTGGACACTAATAATAGGAGATCTTAGCAACTCTCTCATTTACGCATCATGAATACAATAGACACTTACACTCTGTTTAGCTTGGAAGGAGCAATCGATCGAGGTAATCGGTGGATTTTCTCTTGTTTATCTTGCTAAATCTAGCCATGTATGGCTAGCCTAAGATCTTTTTGTAGCCTAAAACGTTTCTCACTAGCTTAAAAAAGAGATAATGAATGCAGAATAGGTACTCAAAACACCTTACATTTATGAGTTCTAATGCTGGCGGGTTTTTCCTGGCAATCGACGATGGAGCACTGTATATGGCTTTCATAAGTTTGTATGTTCTTGTAGGAGACCCCAATAATATGTTTTCTTCTTTGGCAGGGTGATATGCCCAGAGCACTGCAAAATAGAAGATTACAGATTGCCGGGCACAGATGGATACAGCAATGTAAGTTGCAGATGAATCATTCTGACAAGTAAACATATATAAATAAATTAGTTATAAAATGCATTTCTAATTTTATTTTTCCCTTTGTAAAAACTAGGCCATTCCATTATGCATGGCTGCAATTCATTCTGGTATGCATCATAAAGAAATTAAAGCATTTATATTACAAAGAAACCCAAGTGAAAAGAAATTCTTTGTAAGGTCATCTATTGAAGAAGTACTTGAAAATCAGCCCACGAAAATACTTGAAGGTAAATATTTCTTCCTAAAGGGGTATCAATGCTTTCCCATGCACATGGCCATTCTCATTTATGGGACAATAAATATAGTACCGTATATACTCGAGTATAAGCCGTACCGAATATAAGCCGAGGTACCTAATTTTACCACAAAAAACTGGGAAAAGTATTGACTCGAATATAATTAAATGGGCTGAAAATCTCGGCTTATACTCGAGTATATACGGTAGTACTTTTCCCCTGAATAAGAGTACGTTGCCACTATCATAGGAGTAATAGGTACCAGTGATATCTTAAAGATTTGAAAATAGAAGAGAAGCTGATTGGTTGCAGTGCAGAGCTGCTCCAGATTTTGTCTGCACCAGTTTTGATAAATCCCCCTCAATGTCTGTTTTGCTGACTGCCTCACACCTCCTGAATAATAAACAGCTAATCTATAGTAAAGCTTTTAGAGAAAAAAATTTTAAAAAATAGTTCCCAGGAAAGTTGTGTGCATTAAATTCTATATGCTGGAGTGCATTCTGAGCTTATATGGACTAAAAACTTTTCTCCTGACCTTATGTGACAGTGTTAGTGGCAGAATGGTCAGTACCTAAGCATCAGCTCTGTCACATTGGTAGGGGATTGAATCACATGCTTCCACATACCTGGAAGTACCAAGTATTTTTTATCTCCAGTTACTGAAAAGAATGCAAGGAAAGTGAAGCAAAGGTATGTTTGTGCTCAGTGGCGTCAAAAGTGGGGTGCGGCCTGCACCCGGGTGATGCCATTGGAGGGGTGACACCGAAATGACTGACAGTCATTTTGGTATCATCCCCTATAAAAAGTCGGGCACTCGGTCATGGACCGAGAGCCCAACAGTGTCAGGAGAGAAGAGGGAACCCAGTGGTATACTTCATCCCGCCAGGTGATCGTCCCCTCCTCTCTTTGCTGGCGTCCATCACCAAGATGGCGTCAATTAGATGGCCGCGCATGCGCGATGATGTCATCACGCATGCGCTTGGTGACGTCGCGCACATGCACGATGACGTCACGGCGAGGTGTCACCCGGTCTCTGCTCCGGGTGACACCCGGCCTCAGGACGCCCCTGCTTGTGCTGCCAGGGAGGGGGGATTAAAGTTATTTTTTCCCTACATGAGCAAAAGAACAGGTTTAGGCCTCATATGCATGACTAATTAGGTCTGGCAGTGGATTCCTGCCGCAAGAAACTGCAGATCCTTGCAGCTGGATTCAGGTGGTTCTGGAGAGTTGTGGAAACTCAGCCTACCAAAAAAAAAATGACAGGCTGACATGAGCCGCAGCTGTCTACCACTATCCCCTTTATTCGCATGCATTCATGCATCCAGTGGTTACCTGCTACTAGGGACAGATGATCAGCCCTGGTCATCTGTCCCTAGCTACAGGTAACCACTCTTGAAAATTCGTACGAATTTCGATTCGTAACGAAACTAATCGCACATGTCTACTCTATGTGTGGACATCTGCGGCTCCTGTCAGCCTGTCATTGCTTTGTGCAGGCTGAGTGGCCACAACTGTCCAGAACCACCTGTGATTCCAGCTTCCAGAATTTAACGATTCTTACCACTCTGGTAACAATCCACTCCTGGACCTAATTAGCCTCTGCTA
Source organism: Nanorana parkeri (assembly GCF_000935625.1). NCBI lineage: Eukaryota > Metazoa > Chordata > Amphibia > Anura > Dicroglossidae > Nanorana > Nanorana parkeri. The sequence continues at coordinate 82,322 of NW_017306928.1, read as the reverse complement.
ATGAGGCCTTACATTTAGTCAGTAAAAGGAAACCATTGATCTTCCAATTTTTAAGTTCAAATAAAGTCACCATTTTATTTACACATTTTTTATGCTAAAACATTGGTAATAAAAAAAATTGCAAATTGAAGAGGCTACTGGGTAAAAATGCCTGACATTTCTTTTACGTCTCTTGGAAGAAAAATGCCTCTGCCAGTGAAGCATTTACATTGTCAGAGGGGGAGCTGCTAACTATGTATAATAAAGTCAGCAATTGCATAGGAAACTCTGTCACTGATAATGCTGTGCAAGAGAAACCAGGATTCCAGGGCTAATAAACAAACAACAATTCAAACAACTGAAACAATTCATCCCCACACAGCTACCTCCTCATGTATCACTTGCCCTTCCCTTTTAGATTGTAAGCCCTCACGGGCAGGGCCCTCCTTACCATCTTGTCCTGAATTGTATTGTGATTGTAATGTCTTCCTTATATTGTAAAGCACTGCGCAAACTGTTGGCGCTATATAAATCCTGTATAATATAATAATAAAAATACACTGTGGTGCCTTTGGTTGGGTTGAGAGCAAGAAATTCATATGTTCCCCCCATACATTAATAACTTTATTCTAGATCATTATGACTATAAATGGCAGATTTATTTTTATGTATACAATCCAGTGCTTAAACGTTTACTATTTCTCTCCTCCAGTTGAAGTTCAGTGTGCTACATCTGCAGAGGAGATTCCTGAAAGAGTTGCAAAGTAAGTCAAACCTCTGTAAAGGAAATGCCATTGGTTGGTGTCAGTGTTAATTTTGACAGCAAATTCTGATTTAGTTTTAGTCATAGGCTTTTGACTCAAATGCCATTTAGTTTTAGTCGTATTTTAGTCGTTTTTAATTGTATTTAGTTTTAGACTAGTTTTAGTCAATTAAATATCATAAGATTTTAGTCGACTAAATCTACAGTAGATTTAGTCGACTAAAATCTAGTGGGTTTAGTTAAAGAGTGATTGAAGAATTTCTCTAGAATTTCTAATCTCATACAGCAGCTGTAATAGCAAACATATTTACACAGAAATTGCTGGCAAATGTGGTGGGAGGGGGAGCGGCAGCAGGGCAGAAGGTCAAGACCCTGTGTAATTCAAAGACCTTTTTCTGGGCATGTCTAGAATGCCAAATGTCCACAACTGGTTAATAAAATGAAGTTCCAAATTGACTTGTGTAGCAAATTGTATACTATATTATTTTTTTAATGTAATTTGAGTCATAAACAGGGAAAGTGGACAATTGTGGCTCTACTCCTCAACTTAGACTATGTATAGGCTAAATGGTACTTGCTTATAGTATTACTATCTGATAACAGAATGCAGAGAGTAGGTAACCAAACTCCATTACAGTGGCATTTCTTATGATTACTATTCTGGTCATTTTTTTTAATAAGGAGATGAAGCACTGCTACATTATTTCCAAAGGGTGAAACGTTCCTACATGAGACCCCAATAATATGTGTTCTTCTTTTACAGGCTGACATGCCCAGAGCACTGCAAAATAGAAGTTGATAAAATACAGAGCACAGATGGATATAGCAATGTAAGACGCAGAAGAATAATACTAAAAAATAAACATGTATACATAAATAAGTGAAATATCAGTCAAATGTAATAATATCTATATTAAAAACAGGAAATTCCACCATGTGTGGCTGCAATTCATTCTGGAATTCTTCACAAAGGACATAAATTATTTCTAATAGAAAGAAAACCAGAAGAAAACAAATTTGTTGTTAAACCAGATATTGAAGAAGTAGTAGAAAAGAAGCCTATGGAACTACCAGAAGGTAACTGTTTATTATCCTACTAGGGTACGAATTCTTTCCTTTTCTTTCAAACTAAACATGGTACTAACAGCCTTCATTTTATATTTTTACCTTAACCTGCACAATGTAGCATATTTAAAAAGCAGTGAATCTGACATTCACTAAACATCTACTAAAGGGGAATCTTCCAGCTGTGTGTTGAAATTATTGACTTACCACCAGCAAATATTTGGTGAATGCCACATTCATGACTATATAAATATGCTCCAATAGGGCAATAGGCAATTTGCAAAAAAGACAATATGACACAGTGCACTCTGCCATGTAATAGAAATGGTCAGACATGCCCCCCCCCCCCTCTTACTCTTAACTGAAACTCTGTGTGAGAATGCTTTCAATAAGGGGTGTCACCATTACTCATCCATAAAAACATTTGGCACTGGAAATGAGAATTCTGTTGGGCTTTAAAAAAAGCTAGTTCCAGCACTTTAAGTACACCTGAGGGCTCCTTCCTTACATTCTAAACAAATACCAATTCCAGTCACCAACCTCAGTTAAAGGGCCTTATTTTAAAAATTAGAGTCATTCATTACATATAGTTTTCTGAATAAGGAATATAGGCAGAAAGATGACCTTCAAGAAGAGGTTCATTGAAAATGGTAGGGGCGACCAAGCATCTGTTGTTACAATGAACCCTTTGGTCAGGGAATAACTTACAACCCAGCACACAGAATGCAATGGTCAGGAGTAAAAATAATGGACAGCCCAAAACAAAGAGTATGTCATGACCAGAGTGCAAGAGTCAGGAGTGCGTAACATATTCAGTGCAAGGGTTAAGAGTATGTAATGAACAGCAGGCACAGGGTCAGGAGTGTGTAACATATTGAGTGCAGGGTTCAAGTGTATGTAACTTGCAGAGTGCAAGGGTCAAGAGTGTGTAACATACTGTCACGCTCGTTCTCGGCACCCCCGGCCGATTCAGCGCCGCGGCGCTCCGGCCGTGACGTCACGCGGGGCTCCGCCCCCTGTTCTCGGCGTGGTCTCATAAACCCAGTGGAGGCAATCACTCGGCGTTCAGTCAATGTGGAACGTCGAGCGATTTGCCTCCACTGTCTCAACTGAACCAGTCCGGCTCCCACACGCTGTTTAGCCTGCAGTGCTCGCTGGCACATCTCCTCACTACAGCGCCTCTCAGCCCTCGCAGGGAAAAGACATCCCCACTGGTTAACAGCTGAAACGCAAGTATCAGGGTTCTGGCTCTACATGGAACTACATGTTCAGTTGCCTGATACTACTGCTGCTGAGTTACATGTTCAAGCTATATACCTGCATTAAGTTACTACTGAAGAGTATATGCCTAAGTTGTATAAGTGCATTAAGTGATACTGCTGAAGAGTTACATGCCTAAATAAGTGTATTAAGATGTACTGCTGAAGATTACATGCCTACGCTAAATACGTGCATTAACTGACACTGCTGAAGTACTTCCTATCTACCTGCATCATTTCCATACCGCTGTTGTCACTTGCCTATGAGAAGTATTAGCATTAGTCCATACTGCTGAATTATTGCCTGGATGCGCTGGTAGTTATAGTCAGCCTAGCAATTGTGGTAGTGTGTGCACTTATAGCAACCTATACCCTCTCCGGCTGTGTCATACTACAGTCCCATCAGACCCCCATCACACTAGAGTAACTTTCCCTAATTCTAGGCTGGGATACATGATGTGGAACGACTTCCTAGCTCACTGAGTGTGTAGGGAGTCGCCTGACTGACCCAATCCCATACAGCCTACTAAATTAGTTCCGCAGCTGCGGTCCAATTCCCCCGCAGCCGCTTGATTGTGATACATACAGACTGCAGGGGTCAGGTGTATGTTATGTACAGAGGGCAGGGGTCAGGAGTGTGTAACATAGTGAGTGCAGGAGTCAATTGTATGTATCGTACAGAGTGCAAGGGGTTAGGAGTATAAAAAAGCCAGCAGACAGAATCCTTATGATTAACACCCCCTTATTCGCAGAACAGCAGTACTCACTATGAAACACAGAAACTCATGCACACACTCATACAATGACACACACATTCACTTAAACACACATACAAACACACAACACACACGTCACTTACCTTTATGGTCAATCAATCCCTCTGGTGACATGTTTCCTTTCACTCCAGTTTCCTCAGTTCCCCATGTTCCAACTGCTGCCAATGAGAAAGTGTTTGGGCGGCAGTACTGAGGAGGAGCAGCATGCCTGGCTCTGATACATGCCATGGTTAAGGCTGCCTTCCTCAACACAGCACCGTGGGCACCTGGAGGCAAATTACAGCAGAGGACATGCCTTGGCACCCGGAACACTAGGCATGACATGTGGGGTAGATGCTCCAGATGCCCAGCGCTGATGACGTTCATGATCTGTAATTACAGTTTTCTCTTAGTTCCCCTGCATAGTTGCCTCTTTCATATCAGTGGTGCTGGCTTCCACTACATAAAGATAAAAAAAAGTTAGAGGGTTATCAGCATTGTTACTACTGATTCACAAGCCTGTAACTTTTCAATCTGCACCTGGCCACACCTAGCCCTGCTCACTACTTTCTAAATTGACAGCAATGCATCTGTTACTAAAACGCTGCCACTGTGAGCTATAATCACAAATGAGGATTGGCTCATTTAGAGAGGGTAAAGGAAGTATTATGTTCACGTTATGAGGTTTATGCGTTCGGTGATTGGAAGAGGAGAGATGATGTCACATCCCTGCCCCCTCCTCACATGACGCTTTGTATTCTTTGAAAAATAAATCAAGAGATTTGTGAATTGGGCAAGTAGTGAGGAGAGACTGGTGATGAGACTGGAGCACTTTCCTACTCGAGACACATCCCTCACTCCCCGAAGTGCCTGGAAGAATGGCGCTATGGGTAGGAGACGGAATGCTGTGAGGTTAAGCTTTTAATACTTTTATATAAGATCCTATTAAACCAGCAACCGAATATACCTCTGCGGTATATGACACAGTGGGAGCAGGATCTCGAGATTACTTGGACGGAGCTACAAAAACAAATTTTTTTTACATCTTAATACTCTCTCGTCTATTAATACCTTAGTGACTGATACAATGTATCGTTTCCTGGCTCGATGGTACTATACACCTGAAAGAATGCATATAATGTATCCACATAGATCGGAATTATGCTGGAGGAACTGTGGTAACATGGGAACCTATGCCCATATATGGTGGTATTGTCCCAAACTTAAGCCTTTCTGGTCCCAGGTAATAGAATTGATTGGAGAGATTACAACAATTGTATTACCTTTGGAGCCGACGGTATGTCTCTTCAACATAATGGACCTGCCGACTGCAACCTATAAAAGATCATTGCTACGCCCATTACTTAATACAGCTAAAATGATGATTCCACTATATTGGAACAAAAGTAATATTCCATCTATGAGAGAGTGGTTTAAAAAAATAGAATATTATCGACTAATGGAGGAAATGACATCAATACGGAGGGATACGTATAAACAATTTGAAAGTACCTGGCAACAATGGATTGAGTTTAAAAAAACCTTGAGATATATAGAGAATATAGGATAGAGGGGCTGTATAGTAACAGAATAGATTGATTAGGGGCTGGGATAATTCACAGGGCGATTTTGATGTGCTCTAGAATAAGATTATAATGAAGGAATATCATAGGGTTGCCGGAATCCCCTTATATGGTGGTGTAGTCTTGTTTTTGTATATGTGTGGTTTTTTTTTTTGCTGTGTTGTTGTTTTTTTTGTTTTGTTGTTTTTTTGTGTGTCTTCCCCTCCCTTTTTCTTTGTTTTATGCTTTGTTTCAAAATTATTAAATTGTATTTGAAAGTATGAGTATAATTATAAGCATGTAACACAGTGTATGTTAGAACAATGTGCTGTTCATGATTTTTGTAAGAATAATAAAAGTTAAATATTTAAAAAAAAAAAAAGGTATACTCATCCGAAGCTCCGAGTCGGCTTCTTCTTAGACTTTCCTCACCACTAACCACATTCAATTGAGTTTTGTGAAGTTGTTGTGTGCTGGCTCACAAAGAATTACTGGCCATTCCGACATCTTATTTATTCTATCATCACAGATCCAAAAATGCACAAAGTTTCAAGTAAGGTTATCCCTTTCTCGAGTGACGGATCTAATCATCTAATAAAAGCTGAGTTTTTTCCCCCAGTTTTTATAGACTGATATTTTGAAGCTATGCAGTTTCCCAATTACCCTTCCGGGAGTGTGGTAGGTTGTACATGCTAGAATGATGAAGCTCCCCGCCCCCCC
>NW_017306928.1:69537-76126 GCF_000935625.1 Nanorana parkeri | reverse complement strand
ACACACACACACTCCCTTGGCCAGACATCAACCATGGTCCTGACAGAGGCTGGGAAAGCCTTATGTGATCGGTATTGACAGTCAATGAAACATGCTCTTCAACCTACAACTACAAGAGACGGCTTCTAGTACACCTGACCTTCCACCTAAAAGATACATAGTTACATAGTTACATAGTATTTGAGGTTGAATAAAGACATTAGTCCATCAAGTCCAACCTATTAGGATCTCATTCTAGGAGTACCTGTACCCCTGTATATTACGGTCCCTTAAGAAATCGTCCAAAAGTTTCTTGAACAATTCCACATTATTTGCTGAAATCACCGCCTGTGGCAGTGAGTTCCAGACCCTAACTGATCTTACTGTGAAGAACCCCCTTCGCCCCTTGTGCTGGAATTTTTTTTCCACCAATTTTAGGTGATGGCCTCTAGTTTTTGTAACGGAGTTAATTTTAAACAGTTTATCGCTAATGTTGCTACCACCATTAAACATTTTGTACATGGAAATCATATCCCCCCTTAATCTCCTCACCTCTAATGTGAACATGTTTAAATTTAGTAGCCTCGTCTCGTAGCTCTGGTCCTCCATACCCCTAATTAGTTTGGTTGCCCTTCGCTGGACTTTTTCCAACTCAAGGACATCTTTTCTTAGTACTGGTGACCAGAACTGGACCGCGTACTCCAGATGAGGTCGAACCAATGATCTATAAAGTGGCAAAATTATAGACTTGTCCCTGCAATACATCCCCTTTTTAATACAGGACAAGACCCTGCTAGCTTTGTTTACAGCAGCCTGGCACTGCAAACTACCTTTCAGTTTGTGGTCTACAATGACCCCCAAATCCTTCTCCATTTCTGACTTCCCCAGCGGCATACCCATAATTGTATAACCCATTTGTTTATTTTTAATTCCAAAGTGCATTACCTTCAGTTAACACTCTCAAGACATTACGCTACATGCTTTTTAATACTTTGCAAGCCTTTTTTGTTTTTCTTACAACAATAACAATACATTCTAACATAAACTGTTGATGCTGAAGTGCTGCACTATAACGGTTTATACAATAAGTACCGACATATCTCAGGATGTGATAGCTATTAACCTGGGTGGTTTTCAAAAGTCAGAGGGTAATGATAGCCATTGGAATTGTAACTTAAATTAGCTAACATCGGCTCATGTCGGTAATGGTAAAACAACATGGATGGGTACTTTGTCTGAGGCTCTGCACCAGTGGTTATTAACTGGAGCAAGCAGGACTGTTAAAGATAGTCAAGAAAATCAAAACATTTAGAGCTGCCATCAGAGAAAAAGGTGAGGAGAAAACATCCACTGGGGACATCTGTTCCTATGACAACTCTCTAAGAAGGGAATTCCATTTACTTAAGGTAAATAAGGTTTTAAAAAGTATGTTACTTTTATTGCAGTCATGCCCAGTGGCGTCACAAGGAGGTGCGGCCTGCACCTAGGTGACACCATTGCAGGGGTGACACCAAAATGACTGACAGTCATTTTGGTGTCACCCCCTCTAAAATGTCAGGCACTCGGTAATGGACCAAGAGCCTGACAGTGTCAGGAGAGAGGAGGGGACCCGGCGGCATGCCTCATCCTGCCGGGTGAACGTCCCCTCCTCTCTCTGCCGGCATCTATCACTAAGATGGCCGCCGGCAGGCGTCAATCAGAAGGCCGTGCACGCGGGATGACAGCACGACGGGGTGAAACCCGGGCTAGAAACCGGGTGACACCCGGCCTTGGGACGCCCCTGGTCGTGCCACCACACTTTCCATTCCTTGTATTAAAGATTAGGCTCACTCTGTGACTTATTCTAATTTCACTGGTAATTTTATAGAAATCAGCCACTTTACTTATGTGAGTGTGTAGTTTTGACATCATTGTGTTAACTACTAATTTTGGTTTTGTGTTATAGTTAATGCTTCATGTACTACAACCGGAGAAGAGCTCGAAGAACCATTTACTAAGTATGTATAAATGTAAATCTGCCCATAGTTCCATCATGAAATCTGCCCATATTTTCATATCATGAAAAAAGTATGATTTTCATTTACTTTTTCATTTAATTTTGCTTTCAAGAGTAATATGTCCAAAAGGATGCATAACTAAGAAATTGCTCGTTAAAGGAAATGTTGTGTACACGGAAGTAAGTGCGAATAATTACTGCTAACTGATTCATTAGAAATACATTTACAAAAAAAGCAAACATCATGTTAAAGATGTAATACAGAGTGCATTTTCTGTATTTTAGGACACGGTTATATGTCTGGCTGCCATCCATGCAGGAGTACTTACCAATGAGGGTGGAAATGTTACCGTTCAGAAGACACATGGACGCGAAAAATATGATGATTCCATAAGTCATGGAGTAAAATCAACGAAATGTGGTCCCTGGCCTAAATCATTTGAGTTCAATTCACCACCATCCACAAGTCCAGACTCACCAGATAAAGAACCTGAACCGATTTTCACTGACAGCTCACCAGAAGGTAGCCAATACTGTGTTCAGAACATTTCTTGCCTCATTTAACTTGTATGTAGTGTATGAAGTGTTTTTTGTAACGTAAGGACAAAAACAAAGGGGTAGATGTTTCTAGCTAGGGATTGGGGGTAGAGCAGAAGATGATCATTGACAGGGAAGAGAGAAGGCAGGGAGAGAACTCATTGTTACTATGGGGTGGGGAGCATAGGAGTGTCAGCTGATCATTTCCCACTGAGAATACAGAGGAGCAACTGGTCATGGACTGGAGAGTAAAGAGAGAGGGTGTAGAAAGGGAACTGATCACGGACTGTAGTGAGGGGTCAGGTATCAACTGTGGAATGGTGGAATGGAACTTTTTCCTAATTTGTGTGGTTGAAAAGGGGCAAGAATTAGTGAAAGAGGTGCTACATAATAGGATGGGGCAGGGCTTATTATGTGCAGGGTCCTGCATATTTATGAAATATCAGGTGGCATTTAATATCTGCTTGGGTGCATGTCTCCACTGTGGTAGCCAATAGGCATGTAGGCCGGCCAAAAAATAGTATAGTTTCCGTTTTGTTTCGGATATTTCATTATTTCGGGTCTGAAATACCCAATAGCAGGCTGGCTAATGCTCAGTCCACTGCCTGATGTCAGTCACAGAGGAGCGGACCTGAGAGATAACTTTCTCTCTCAGGTCCGCTCCTCTGCAGGAGCAATAGCCATCCTGTTATTGGCTATTTTAAATTGCAATAGCCAATAACAGAATGGCTTTTGCTCTACCCACTGCCTTCTGGATTAAGGGTCTGGTATGGGATTTTTTGGCATTGGGGTTCCCCTTTAAAATTCCTACCAGACCTAAAGGGTCTGGTATGAATTGCCAGGGAACCACACACTCTTTTTTTTTTAATTATTATTACATGGGCTCCCCCATAACATTCCTACCAGACCTAAAGTGTCTGGTATGAATTGTAAATAGTTAAACACTTTTGTGTATTCTGTGACAGCTGTCAGATTCTTTACATTAGGGATGGAAATCTTCTCAAAGAAGCAGAAGCTGTTACAGAATAACACAAATCTGTCAGATTCTTTCATAACACTTGTCTACAAGGAGAAAGCCTCGGAAATTAAAGGAGCAAAATTTTACCAGAATTGGGTCACTAATAAAGGAAAATGAAGTCTTGAGTATTAATTGGCTCCAGCTTCAAAGATACAGTTTTGCAATTGGGGGAACCATGCAAAAATAGCAGTCGCTACTATGATTGGTGGGTTCCCTTCACACCATTGGGACTAATAAAGGCATGGACTTTTTCTTCTTGTTTAGCCAATGACGCAGATTATTGATCTGGATATGGTTTGTGGTGACGTGATCCAGCCCCCATGCAACTCCTGATATATGAGTGGGAAGGGGTCAGGAACCCTTTTAGGGTTTCATTTCTGCCTGTATTCCCATTTAGGAAATATATCTGTATTTTTGCTTTTGAACACTGACATCAGAACTGAAGTAAAGGGTAAATTAAAAAAAAATTATTGGGGGACACTTGTTGTGGTAACAACTGTCAAAATTGGGAACTCCTTAATACTGGAGAAATGTTCTGTCATTTTAGATTGTATCTACATGACACTAAGTAAAAGTAAATCCAAACAGTAGGAAAAAAAATAGCAAAAAGTAAACTGACAAAGATTTTAATTTATCATGAATATATATTTAAAAAAAGGTTTTGCCTTATAACATATTTAGGCTATATTGTATATGATATATTGTAAAAGCTTACCGGTAGAAAATTATAAATAACCATATAGTCGAACGCTAATTAGTTTTACCAGATGAAGACTGGCCCAATAAAGCAAAGGAGCGGCAATATGATAAAGACAAACCAAATCAAAAGCCATTGGAACAAAGTAAACAAAAGCCACCTAGAAAACCACAAAGACCTGGTAGCAAGCACCCTGAAGGTGAAGATGGAAAACCTGATGAAAAGTTTCCGCCTGGCAGTAAAAATCCACATGATCCAAATCGACCATCAGATGGACGCAAACCAACTGATCCAAAAAAAAAACCTGGTACTAGAAAACCAACTGGAAAAGACGAAAAACCAGATGAAGACTCACTGAGTGATGAAGAGCCACTGGATGCAAGAAAAACAAATGATGGGCGAAAGCCACCTAGAAACCCACAAAGACCTGGAAGCAAGTACTATGAAGGTGAAGATGGAAAACCTGATGAAAAGTTCCCGCCTGGCAGTAAAGAACCCCGTGATCCAAATCAACCATCAGATGGACGCAAACCAATTGATCCAAACAAAATACCTGGCACTAGACAGCCAACTGGAAAAGATGAAAGACCAGATGAAGACTCACCGAGTGATGAAGAGGAAGAGCCACTGGATCCAAGCAAACTAAATGATGGGCAAAAGCAACCTAGAAAACCACAAAGACCTGGTAGCAAGTACCCTGTAGGTGAAGATGGAAAACCTGATGACAAGTTCCCATCTGGCAGTAAAGAACCACGTGATCCAAATCGACCATCAAATGGACGCAAACCAACTGATCCAAACAAAAAACGTGGCACTAGACAGCCAACTGGAAAAGATGAAAGACCAGATGAAGACTCACCGAGTGATGAAGAGGAAGAGCCACTGGATCCAAGCAAACCAAATGATGGGCGAAAGCCACCTAGAAAACCACAAAGACCTGGTAGCAAGTACCCTGTAGGTGAAGATGGAAAACCTGATAAAAAGTTCCCGCCTGGCAGTAAAGAACCACATGATCCAAATCAACCATTAGATGGACGCAAACCAGCTGATCCAAAAAAAAATCATGGTAATAGACAGCCAACTGGAAAAGATGAAAGACCAGATGAAGACTCACCGAGTGATGAAGAGGAAGAGCCACTGGATCCAAGCAAACCAAATGATGGGCAAAAGCCACCTAGAAAACCACAAGAAGATGGAAAACCTGATGAAAACTTCCCGCCTGGCAGTAAAGAACCACGTGATCCAAATCGACCATCAGAAGCAGGCAAACCAACTGATCCATCCAAAAAAACTGGTACTAGACAGCCAACTGGAAAAGATGAAAGACCAGATGAAGACTCACCGAGTGATGAAGAGGAAGAGCCACTGGATCCAAGCAAACCAAATGATGGGCGAAAGCCACCTAGAAAACCACAAAGACCTGGTGGCAAGTACCCTGTAGGTGAAGATGGAACACCTGATGAAAAGTTCCCGCCTGGCAGTAAAGAACCACGTGATCCAAATCGACCATCAGATGGACGCAAACCAACTGATCCAAACAAAATACCTGGTAGTAGACGGCCAACTGGAAAAGATGAAAGACCAGATGAAGACTCCCAGAGTGATGAAGAGGATGAGCCACTGGATCCAAGCAAACCAAATGATGGGCGAAAGCCACCTAGAAAACCACAAAGACCTGGTGGCAAGTACCCTGTAGGTGAAGATGGAAAACCTGATGACAAGTTCCCGTCTGGCAGTAAAGAACCACGTGATCCAAATCAACCATCAGATGGAGGCAAACCAACTGATCCAAACAAAAAACGTGGCCCTAGACAGCCATCTGGAAAGGATGAAAGACCAGATAAAGACTCACCGAGTGATGAAGAGGAAGAGCCACTGGATCCAAGCAAACCAAATGATGGGCGAAAGCCACCTAGAAAACCACAAAGACCTGGTGGCAAGTACCCTGTAGGTGAAGATGGAAAACCTGATGACAAGTTCCCGTCTGGCAGTAAAGAACCACGTGATCCAAATCAACCATCAGATGGAGGCAAACCAACTGATCCAAACAAAAAACGTGGCCCTAGACAGCCATCTGGAAAGGATGAAAGACCAGATAAAGACTCACCGAGTGATGAAGAGGAAGAGCCACTGGATCCAAGCAAACCAAATGATGGGCGAAAGCCACCTAGAAAACCACAAACACCTGTTAGCAAGTACCCTGTAGGTGAAGATAGAAAACCTGATGAAAAGTTCCCGCCTGGCAGTAAAAATCCACGTGATCAGAACCGACCATCAGATGGACGCAAACCAACTGATCCAAACAAAAAACCTGGTACTAGACAGTCAACTGGAAAAGATGAAAGACCAGATGAAGACTCAC
>NW_017306928.1:68888-69390 GCF_000935625.1 Nanorana parkeri | reverse complement strand
CAAACCAACTGATCCAAACAAAAAACCTGGTACTAGACAGCCAACTGGAAAAGATGAAAGACCAGATGAAGACTCACCGAGTGATGAAGAGCCACTGGATCCAAGCAAACCAAATGATGGGCGAAAGCCACCTAGAAAACCACAAACACCTGGTAGCAAGTACCCTGTAGGTGAAGATGGAAAACCTGATGAAAAGTTCCCGCCTGGCAGTAAAAATCCACATGATCCAAATCAACCATTAGATGGACGCAAACCAACTGATCCAAACAAAAAACCTGGTACTAGACAGCCAACTGGAAAAGACGAAAGACCAGATGAAGGCTCACTGAGTGATGAAGAGCCACTGGATCCAAGCAAACCAAATGATGGGCAAAAGCCACTTAGAAAACCACAAAGAGATGGAAAACCTGATGAAAAGTTCCAGCCTGGCAGTAAAAATCCACCTGATCCAAATCAACCTATAGATGGACGCAAACCAACTGATCCAAACAAAAAACCTGGT
>NW_017306928.1:26962-66981 GCF_000935625.1 Nanorana parkeri | reverse complement strand
CTAGAAAACCACAAACACCTGGTAGCAAGTACCCTGTAGGTAAAGATGGAAAACCTGATGAAAAGTTCCTGCCTGGCAGTAAAGAACCACGTGATCCAAATCGACCATCAGATGGACGCAAACCAACTGATCCAAACAAAAAACCTGGTACTAGACAGCCAACTGGAAAAGATGAAAGACCAGATGAAGACTCACCGAGTGATGAAGAGGAAGAGCCACTGGATCCAAGCAAATCAAATGATGGGCGAAAGCCACCTAGAATACCACAAAGACCTGGTGGCAAGCAACCTGTTCTTGAAGATAGAAAACCTGATGAAAAGTTCCCGCCTGGTCGTAAAAAGCCACGTGATCCAAATCAACCATCAGATGGACGCAAACCAACTGATCCAAACAAAAAACCTGGTACTAGACAGCCAACTGGAAAAGATGAAAGACCAGATGAAGACTCACCGAGTGATGAAGAGCCACTGGATCCAAGCATACCAAATGATGGGCGAAAGCCACCTAGAAATCCACAAACACCTGGTAGCAAGTACCCTGTAGGTGAAGATGGAAAACCTGATGAAAAGTTCCCGCCTGGCAGTAAAAATCCACATGATCCAAATCGACCATCAGATGGACGCAAACCAACTGATCCAAACAAAAAACCTGGCAATAGACCACAAATCAGAAAGGACAACAGTCCAGATGAAGACTCATCAAGTGATGAAGAAGGGCAGCCACTGGATCCAAGCAAACCAAACAATGAGCGAAGGCCATCTGGTAAACCCCTATCACCTGGAACTAAAAAGCCACGCAATCCCAATCAACCTTCAAATGTTCACAAACCAACTTATCCAAACAAAAAAACAAATACAAGACAGCCAGCTGGAAAAAGTCAAATCCTAGGTGAAGACTCACAGAGTAATGAAGAGGAGGAGTTAGTGGCTTTAAGCAAACCATATAATGGGCTCAGGCCATCCAGAATTCCCCAAACACCTGATACTATGCAACCAGTTGGTGACAACCAGAAGAAGTCTGGCCAAGTACTAAAGAGGATCAACCAATGGATCCAAGCCAACCAACCTAAATGGCAAAGACCAGCAGGTAAACCCAAAAGACCTGGTACTGAGCATAGTGTTGTTGATGATGAAGCACTTGAAGATATGTTGCTGCCTGGTACTAAACAACTGCAAGATACTTATGAATCCTCAGAAGAACGCAAACCATCTTATCCAAACAAGAAACCTGGTAGAAGACAGCCAACTATAAAAGACCAAAGACCAGATGAAGACTTACCAAGTAATGAAAAGCTCTCATTGCATCCAAACAAACCAACAGATAGGTTAAGGCCAACTGGCAAACCCCCCAAAAATGGTAGTAAGCTACCTATACGTTATGATCCAGTACTTAAGAAAAATTTGCTGCCTGGTATGAAAAAGTCATATGATCCAAATCAACACTCAGGTAAAGGCAAACCAAAATATCCAAACCAAAGACCTGATACTAGACAACCAACCCTAAACATTAAAGACCAACATAAGATTGGTGAAATGGTAAAGATATTAACCCACTGGGTTCTAGCTTTTCAAAATAAGGGGCAACGGCTAAATGGTGAACCCCAAAGCCCAGGTACAAAGCATACTGAGGGTAATGAAAGACCTGATGAAAATGTTCACTCTAATGCTAAACAGCCACACTCTCCAGATCAGCCTTTAGGTAGACAGAAACCCACTGATCGAAAACAAAAACCTAGTACTATACAGCCAACCAACAACATCAAAGACCTGATTAAGATTAACCAAGTGGTAAAGTTGATCAGGCACTTGATAACCACTCAACTTAAGAAGCAAAGCCTAGCTGGTAAACCACAAATACCTAGTGCTAAGCCACCTGAAAGTGATAACCATAGATCTGAGGAAAAGCTTGTGTCTGGTGGAAAAAAGCCACATGATCCCAATCATCCTTCAGATGTTCACAAACCAACAGATCCAAACACAAATCCTGTTACTAGACAGTCACCTAGAAAGGGTCAAAGGCCAGATGAAGACTCCCCAAGTGATGAAGATGAGCAGTCACTAGATCCAAGTCATCCAACTAATGGGCAAAGATTGATTGATAATTCTCAAAAACCAGGTAATAGGCAACCTGTAGTTGATGATCCAGGACCAGATGCAAAGTTGCTGTCTCGTGCAAAACAGCCACATGATTCCCTTCAGCCCTCTGATGGACACAAATCAACAGAGCAAAACAAAAATCCTGGTATTAATTTCCCAACTGGAGAAGACCAAAGGCCAGATAGAAACAGCCCAAGCGATGAAGAGGAGCAGCTACTGGATCCAAACAAACCAAATGGTGGACGAAAGAAATCTAGTAAAGCCCAAAGGCCTAGTGGAAAGCATCCTGTAAATGAAGATGACCAAAAACCTGCCGAAAAGCTGCTGCCTGATGGAAAACAGCCAGGTTACCTAAATCAACCCTCTGATGGACAGCCAACTGGAAATGACCAAAGACCAGAAGAAGGCTCACCAAGTGATCAAGAGGAGGAGCCACTGGATCCAAACAAACCAAATGATGGACGCACGCCACCTCAAAAACCCCATAGACCTGGTAATAAGCAACCCGTAGGCGTTGATCAAAAACCTGATGAGGCGTTACTGCCTGATAGAAAACAGCCACGTGATTCAAATCAACCTTCTGATGAAAAACCTGGTATTTGGCAGCTAACAGAAGACTTGCCAAGCAATGAAGATAAGCAGCCACTGAAACCAAGCAAACTTAGTGATGGGCAGATGCCAAATGATAAACCCCAAAGTCCTGGTAGTAAAAAACCTGATGAAACATTGCTGCCTGATGGAAATCAGCAACGTAATTTAATTCATGCCTCAGATGGACACACACCAACTGATCCAAACAAAAAAACTGGTAATAAAAAGCCATCCGGGAAAGACCAGAGTCCACCTGGAGGCTTGCCAGGAGATGAAGAGGATGAGCCAATAAATCCAAGCAAACAAACGCCAACTGGAATACCCCAAAGACCTAGTACTAAACAGCCAGTAGGTGGTTCTCAAAAACCTGATAAAACATTGCTTCCTGGTGGAAAACAGCCACGCGATTCAAATCAAGCCTCAGACAGCCACAAACCAACTGGACCAAGCGAGAAACCTGACACTAGGCATCAAATCAGAAAAGACCAAAGACTAGAAAAAGACTCACCAAGTGATGAAGAGAAGCAGCCACTAGATCCAAAGGAACAGAGTGATGGGCAAAGGCCAACTGGAACACGCCAAAGATCTGGTAGTAAGCAACCTGATGAAATGTTGCCACCAGATAGAAATCTGCAACATAATGCAAATCAGTCCTCAAACGGGCGCAAACCAGCTGATCCAAACAACAACACTGGTGCTAAACAGCTATATAGAAAAGATCACAGACCAGCTCAAGGCTCATCAACAGATGAAGAGGAGGAGTTAATAAATCCAAGACAACTAAATAAGGGGCAAAGGCCAATTAGAAAATCCCAAACACCTGGTAGTAAGCAACCAGTAGGTGATGATAAAAAACCTGATGAAAAGTTGCTGCCTGGTGAAAAACAGCCACGTAATCCAACTCAATCCTTCGATGAACACATACCAGCTGATCCCAACAAAAAACCTAGTACTAGAAAGGCAACTGGAAATGACCAAAGACCAGAAGGGGACTTATCAAGTGATAAAGAGGATGAGCCACTAGATCCAAACAAACCCAATGATGGGCAAAGACCACCTTGGAAACCCAAAAGACCTAGTAATAAACAACCTGTAGGTGTTGATCAAAAACCTGATGAAGCATTGCGGCCTGGTGGACAAAATGCACATGATTTAAATGAATTCTCAGATGGAAGCAAACCAATTGATCCAAGCGGAAAACTTGGTACTGGGCAGCCATCCATAAAAGACCAAAATCCTGATACTAAGCAACCTAATGAAAAGTTGCCGCCTGATGTAAATCAGCAACATAATCCAAATCAACTCTCGGATGGGCACAAACCAATTGATCCAAACAAAAAAACTGGTACTAACCAGCCAACTGGAAAAAAACATAGACTAGCTGAAGACTCACCAAGCAATGAAGAGAAGCAGCCACTGAATTCAAAGAAACCGACTGATCAGAATATACAAGCTAGTAAACCCCAGACACCTGGTGCTGAGCATCCCCTTGGTGATGATCTAAGACCTAATAAAAAGTGGCAGGCTGGTGCAAAACAGTCACATGACCCATATCAATCCTTAGATGAACAAAGAAAAAATGATCCAAACCATCAACCTTTCACTAGAAAGCCATCAAGAGAAGACATAACAGCAGATGAAGACAGACCAACCGGTACAAAACAACTCCTGGATGCAAGACAAATTTCTGATGTACGCAAACCTGATCAAAAGTTGCTGGCTAGCGCAAAACCTGCTACCTCCTCACCAGAAACTCAATTAACATACATTGGTAAGCAGAGCATAATATTCACTTATATTTAAACATTTAAAAACATGTATTTTCCTTTATATTCATGTATATTATATCCCTATGTTTTATTTTTTTTTATTTTTTTCACTTTGTAATATATAATTTTATGTTCCTCCTACAATTATGTGTGCTAATGATCTCATCCAGCCTGATAGAGCTACTTTGAGCTACTTCCTGTCTACATGCTCTCTCTCTCTGGCAATATCTGTACATCATTGCTCAGAACCAGATTCCTCACAGTGATAAAGGTGGACTGCGCCTTTGCAATGTGTGTCAGCATGACACTTGTAGTTTCTACCAGGGGCAAATGGGACAGGTTGATAATGCAGGAGCAAAACTGGAAGACAGTTGTCACCCCATTCTAGCAAGTACTTGAAAAAAGACCTTCAAAGCAGGATCAGCAAGTATTCTTAAAAAAAAAAAAAAAGCTGCAAATTTAAAAAAGAGAGTAACATTTGAATTACAGTAACATGCTTAAAGTGCACCTGTGTCCAGACTATGGGCATATTCTCAACAAGCAGTAAAAGAGCTTTAAAATCAGTAATTACCGACCTCTATGGCTGATTGTAATGTGAAGTAATTTATTCTGAAAGAGCCAAAAAGATCACAACAAAGACTCTAAAGGTGCCCATACACCTTACGACCATCGCAAGACTTTTGTCTTGCGATGGTCGTGAGCTTATTAAAAGCTTGTACGATCTGCCCATCTTGGGGGCTTCCGATGACCGCAATGAGGGGCGGGCTTCCGTTCACTGCAAACGGGCAGTGTGCGCGTGCGCACACCGGCCCGTTCGGCAGTTGTCGAACAAGCAGGCCACTAACCCGCCGAGAATCGTACGATTCAAGCCTGCTTGTTCGACGGAAGACGTGCGACCGTACAGTAGAAACGGTTGCACGCCTTCCATACACTGCACGATTATTGTACGATCGCGGGATTTCCCACGATTCTCGTACGAGAATCGTGCAGTGTATGGGCACCTCTAAGAAGGGTTTCAGCTACTTTCCAACAGGCTAGAAACATCTGTTGTTTGTTTCCGTTAGAGGGCTGGCAGACTGCCTAGACTCTGATACAACAGTTAATAATAGAAAAAGCTAAGATTTCAGAGTCTTGTTTGAAAAGGGTTTTTATTGCTTGTTTATGAATATGTAAGTAAATAGTTAATGTGCATAGTCTGATCACAGGTTCCTTTTTGCATGAGATTTTAATGGGTTTGTTTTTGGGGTTTTGTTTGTGATAGGGTCACATTTAATGGAACTCATAGATCAGAAATGTAGGAGATGCCATAGCTGGCTATTATTCTCTGCAGATTAGAGACATTCCATACTAATATTCTACCAATGCATCCATCTATGTATGATGATTAATAATAACATAGACACATCAGGTTTAAAATGCTGTGATTTTGAAATACTTACACTTGCAGAGCATTCACTTCCTGCTTTGAAAAAGCAAAATGACTTCAGTCTGCCACAGCAATGCACATTAGGATTGCCTTGTCATCAGCAGAGCATTGCTGGGAAATCTCATCTGTAATCCCATGAGATCTCTGGGAAAGGCATTTTCCTCCCCTGAGATGATGTGTGTGGTCACATGTCCAAGTCACATGTCTAGTCACATGTGCCAGAAATCCAGGAAGTAAAAGGAGAGCAAGTAATCTGCCCTTAGTAAGCATGGCCACTGCCAGAAGACTGGTGAAGAAAAAAGAAATAAGGTTAGGGTTGCAAAGAATACAAATCCGGCAATTATCTAGAAGTATGTGTTTGTAGATTTAACAAAGCAGTAACCCCGAGCCACACTCGGGTATACAGCGTACAGGTCTTACCTTGTCCGTGATCCCCGCTGTGTCTTCCGGCCGCTCCGGGTTCCGTCCCTTGCGAGCGTGTGGTACCCCCGCAGCGGCCACTGGGTCAGTGGGTCTCCCCGCAATGATCAGAGAGAGATTCAGGCGCTTCCCTCCGCTGATCTCTCCTCCGATCACTGGACGCGGAAGTGCTGTTTATTACATCACTTCCGGTGTCACTGTACACAGTCTCCGGCTCTCAGAGCCAGGACAAGAAGCTGGGAAAGCAGATCTCGGCTTCCTCAGCTTGTTTGGGGTATCTAGGTGACATTAGGGGTCTAAAAGACCCCTGATGCCTCCATAAAGAGGACCTGTCATGTTAGTCCCCTATGTAATACCAATAGGGTTAGTGTACAAAAAAAAGTGTTTAAAAATTAAAGTAACATAAAAAAAATGTTTAAGTCCACCGCCCCCCAGATAGACACGCGTCGGAGCGCCTACGTACGAAAAACGACAATTGTGCTGCACATGTTACATATCGCCTCGAAAGTCACAGTGAGAGCAATAATGAAATTTTTCTGCCGATACAGCAACGCATCCCTGCTTTCTTTCCTCCCCGCTGGGCGCTGCTCTGTGTCCCTGCGGGGAGGATAGAAAGTGAAAACCGGCCGAGCGCTGCGGGAGGAGAGCGCTGTGTTTGTGTTTTCTTTTGGGGGGGGAGGGGCCCTTGCACCAGGGCCCTTTGTTCCTTAGGTCCGCCACTGCGGGGCTTCAATGCCTGTTGATAGCCATCCTGTCCCAGTGCAAACCGGCAGGCCCTCATTGTTGATGGCCTTGCACAGTTTGTGTGCTATGTGCTGTAACAGTTGATTGTATATTTACAGTTCAATTATTCTGGGTCTGTACATCTGGAACGTAACTGCCCTCATTCAATTGAGACAGTTTGGCCATCTCCTCTATTCATTAATTCTAGGTCAGGGGTGCCCATAAGGTCGATCGCGATCTAACAGTCGATTGCGCAGCTATCACTGGTAGATCGCGATGTCCTCTCCTCCCGCCTGTGGGGCTTCTCTGGATTCCCGCTGCTCTCCCCATCTGTATGCAGCGTGGATCTAAGAAGAAGTGAAGGAACCGCTGCAGCCGGCGGCGGGGGGCGGAGGAGGAGGGAGCCGTCACAGAACTAAGGCCAAGCGGTGAGAAGAGAGAGACGCTCGTCCAGGTTCTGACAGCCGGCGCCTCTCTCTCCCCTCACCGCTCAGCCTTAGTTCTGTGACAGCGGTTCTGTCCTCCGCCCCTGTGGCTGAAGTGCTTTCACTTCTCCTTGGATCCCCCGCTGCCTCTGCCCGGGAGAGCAGGGGGGATCCAGAGGAGAAACTGAACCCCCGTGTGCGTGGCCGAGCGGCAGAGGATCGGTACATATCAGTGATGTGTACCAATCCTCTGTGCAGGACAAACACTGGAGCGATCAGCTGATCACTCCAGTGTTTGTAAATAACTGGGGACTCATAGTACTATGTGTCCCCAGTTATGAATGAATAGGATGTGATTTACATCATGATTTACATTCATGAGTTTCTCAATGGGGAGAAGCACTCTGTACAGAGGCTCCTCCCCATTCAGAAACTGGATGATAGTAATATATTTTCTGAATAAATGGGAAGCCTCTGTGCTTTCCATTCATTTAGAACAGAGGCTGCAATAAAAGAGGTTTTTCTTTTTCTATTTTAAAAGTGAAATATCAGGGGGCTGTTTAGAGCCCCTAATATTTCCCCGAAGCCCCCCCCCCCCCAAGAGTAAAAAGAAAACATAAATAAATAATACAGATACAATAAAAAATAGTAAAAAATACAACAACCTGGGGCGGAAAAGGAGCTGGCTACGGCTATGCTCCCGCGGTGCTCGTGCGGCTGCCGGCTGAATGTGTCAGACGCTGCAGATGGAAAGGGGCAGGACACCTCTCCCCATGTGCAACGTCGGCCACACGAGCACCACGGGAGAACAGGACGCCGGGGCCTCTAGGACGCACTGGAATGTAAGCCGGCCGACTCCTAGCGTTCAGGGGCGGGAGGGGCTGTGGGGTTGTATTGAAGTCAATGGCACCGCAGCCATGCTCCCCGCCCACAGTGTGATCGCCCGCACACGGAACGCAGGCACATTAGTGCCTGCATTCCGGTCCAGTGCGATCTGCAAAAATAGTGCTTGCAGCATTTTTTCCGATCCCACTGCACTGGAACGCAGGCACTAATGTGTCTGGGTTCCGGGTGCAGGCAAACGCACTGTGGACGAGGGGCCTGCCTGCGGTGCCTGGCTGTGGTGCCATTGACTTCAATGCACCGCCGCGCCCTCTCCCGCCCCTGAATGCAGGTGTTTTTTCGTTGGTAGATCTCATTGAGTTCGTCATTTGAAAAGTAGATCTCCAGACGAAAATTTGTGGGCGCCCCATTTCTAGGTGTACTGACTATGAGTGGGAAAACTGGCTTTTTTAGACTCTCTACCCCCAGCCTGGAATTCCCATGTGTGGGAATAACGTCTGATATTGCTATTATGATAATAGGACTTCCCAGTCAAGTGAGGTGAAAGGAAAGCAACACAGGGTAGTTGGAATACAAGATCAGGAAGTATAAATCTAGCCCTGGTTATAAATAAATCTCTTTTCAAAGCAGCATATTTCAATTTTATAGGAATGAGCTGGGATGTCGACTCTGAAGCATATGATAGTATTGTTTCTTCTACAATTTAATATGTACATTGTGTAGGCAGTTGCATAAAATGCTATAAAATGTTCATTTTTGTATTTTTCAGCAATGAATATGGGAGCAAACTCTGGAGCTGGTAATAATTTGTTTTTGTTTTTTTATATATTTCAAACTACATTCTATTTCAAATATAAATAGAAAGTGATAGATTATATTTAACGAAGAACTAAATCCTCCAATGTAACTGTTTCCTAAAAGAAAGCTCAAGTTAGAAATGTTAAATAAATGTTATAAGATCCTTGATCAAACATACTAATGCTGTCTTCAAACTTTAAACTACATTCTGCCTACTAACACATTCTCAATATATACAAAATTCAAGGCATGCCTCCGGTGATAACTGTCACAGTTGCCAGTTACTCAACTTTCAACTGATATTTCAAGCCCTCAAATTGCTGGTGTCACAGCTGGTCACGTGTTTAGCACAATGGAAACATCATATCTAAATAGAGGCACCATCTTCGGCTTATAGGAAGATAGAAGAGTTTACTTCCACTTTCATTGAATAGGAATGTTTTTTTTGTGTTCAGTATTTAAACCCAACTGAATGTTCAGTTTAAATTAGGGTTGCACAGATACCAAGTACAGTACTCGGTGCAAGTACGAGTACATGTACTGATACTTTTGAGCTCCAAGACTAGACTAGAGAAAAATTCAAAAATTAGGAGGCAGCTGTCATTTGTAAGGAGCACACGGAGCTCCTGGGATTTGTACATCTCTGTTTTAATGTACGATTTTGTTTTTATAAATATAAATAAAGGGATGCACCTTTAGTTTTGCGAGTACGAGTACTGGTACTTGCCGAGTACTTACAAGTACGAGTACTGATACATTTTTGTTTATTGCCATGTGACAGTTTTTCTAAAACAATACAGACTAATGATTTCAGGACAGTGGAGCGCCAGAGCTAGGTCCAGCTGCAACCGCTGCAACCCTGGCAGTTCTTATGAAAATGCCAAGTATCTGCACTGGTACTCGAAAAGTATCTGTGCATCCCTAGTTTAAATCAACTGAATGCATTCCAGGTGAATCAAAGAAAAAAGGTGTCCAAAGTCTCAAAGTTAATTTTCTTTACAATATAGCCACAGCCTGGGTAGACAAGCCCATTGCCAACATGCTGCACAGAAGTTCCCTTGCTCCAAATGGAAGAAGCAGTCTCTCTCCAGAGGTCTAACATACACCCTGTTAGCCAGCCAGAGCTCCTTCTTAGCAGGGGTTGTGTGTATCAGACCTGTGCAAAATACCCAATATAAATAGCTAATATATCAGTTTTCTTTTTGTGCCAGGTGATGTAGCTCAACTTTCACAATGCACATTATGACAGCTTGCACTCCAAATAGAAGTAACTATTGACTGGAATACAGTTCCAGACCACTGAGCTCATTTACACTATGGCTGTTTAGGTGAGCTTTCCTCTAAATGTACACAGGCGGCATGGGAAGATCAGTATCCTTGTTTTCAAGGGTGCAATTCTCACCCATGTATTTCTGTTTGCTGCATTTTATTAAATCCTGTATGCTGCTATGAATACATACAAACAGTACATTATGTACGGAGTGTTGTGGAATCTTAATATGCTGACATTTGATTAAATATACTAGTTGCCTGGCAGACATGCTGATCCAATGGTTTCAATACTTTCTGGGTCACTAGCGAGAACAAGATATAATCACTTCGGACAATCCTTATCAGATAGCTGAACTCACCAAATACCTTTTCCATTCACAAAGGTACTTTATTGTATACATCAGGTTACAGTAGACAGCAGGATACAGCAGATGAATGAATTGGCGGTATTTAAGGCAGTCAAAGATGATAATGTTTCCAGGCATGCAATGCAGATTGACATGTGGCCCTTTTACATTCAGCCATGACACTCCACACTGAGCAAGAAGGGGAAATACATATTAGATGGGAGGGAACACAGAAAACATGTGCAATAAACAAGTGCAATTAACTGAAATGACCACTTGATGGCAGCACATGAATTAACCATACAATATCTATGAAAAAATGGTTTAAGGAAAATAAACTATATAAATTCTCATCTCACATTAAGGTGAATATTGACTGTGGCTGTGAATACAACTATTGTGGCCGCACATAACATTTTGATCTTATAAGCAGCATTTTTGAAATTTACAGGGAGGAGCAGGGATATAAACTCCAAAGCAGATGATACATTTTTTTTTCTTTTACAATGTTATCTGTACATTGTATAGACCAGGGAAACTCAGACTCTCTAACTGTGCTTTAACTACAAATCCAAACATGCCTCTGCCTCTGGGAGTCATGCCTGTAACTATCAGTCCTGCAATGCCTAATAGGACTTATAGTTCAACTAAAGCTGTAGGGCCAGAGTTGCCCACCTCTGGTATAGATGGTTAAGTGGAATATTATAAGAGAACCTTTTTTACAAAAATTCAATTTTGTATTTTACAGCCATGAATAAGGGAGCAGAATATGGAGCTGGTAAATACTTTGTTTTATATTTTTCTACATTTTAAACCAAACACTATCCCAAATATAAATATACAGTAATAGATTATATTTAAAGCAGAACTAAATCCACTGATTTAACAGTTAGTTTTCCCAAAGGAAAGCTCAGGTTAGAAATATTCAATAAATGATATTAGATCCTTAGATCAAACTTTCCTGGAGATATTTTTTCATTTACATTTGAGCGTTTTTCCAGGTTCAGAGAAGCTCAGTTTTAGACCGGGTTAAGTTCGAACCTGAGCTCATTTCTACTCTTCAGAGTCTCCATCTATAAACTTCCTTACACGTCCTTATATGCCCGATATGTACATTATACGACCATTTCCAGTTGTGTGCTAGAGCCCTTCTTGAAGCCGCTATAGCATCTTTAAGCTCCAGGCTTAGAGTGTTGCATACTGCTTTTAATGTGGTTGCACACTGTAGCGTTTAACAGCCTTTAAGCAGGTTTTCAGGAGGTATTTACAAACTTCAGTTTGTACATTCACACACTAAACCATTCCTGTTTATTTAAAGCTGAGCTCCAAGCTAAACAAATATTTTCTAAGGGCCAGTTCACACCACAAAGTCCACGTTCCAGTGCGTTCGGCCTCTGGAATGCACTGGAATGCGAGCCGGCCGACTGCCTGCGTTCAAGGGTGGGAAGGGGGCGTGGCGCTGCATTGAAGTCAATGGCACCGCAGCCACGCCCCCCGTCCGCAGTGCGATGGCCCGCACCCGGAACGCAGGCACATTAGTGCATGAGTTCCGGTCCAGTGTGATCTGCAAAAATACTGCAAGCACTAATTTTGCAGATCGCACTGGACTAATGTGCCTGCATTCCGGGTGCGGGCGATCGCACTGCGGGCCATTGACTGCAATGCACCGCCACGCCCCCTCCCGTCCCTGAATGCAGGGAGCCGGCCGGCTTGCGTTCCAATGCATTCCAGAGGCCGAACGCACTGGAACGTGTACTTTGTGGTGTGAACCGGCCCTGAATAAGTATATTTATTCTTGCTTACATCTTAAAATACTTTGTTTATATCTCCCAGATCTGTTCAGCAATCCTGCATAAAACAATACACTATGGCTCTGTGCAGGAGATCCCTGTAATAAGACTGGTCCCTGCAGCTTTCTTTCTTTGTGCTGGGTGACTGGCCTTGTATCTGCCCCCCCACCCCCCCACCCCCTGTAGTTTTCTACAGGCAGCCTTTGTGTGTGGACCTGCTGGGTTCTCTCACTGCTCTGCTCTCTACACAGACTACTTGCAACACATCCTGATATCATTGCTACTTTTACAACACATCCTGATATCATTGCTACTTTTACAAGGTCATTTTTGGGTTTACAAAGGCATTTAGTGCACACAGATTGGTTTTATATAGTTTCTGCCTATTGAGAGATATCTTGTTATTATATTATTAGGAATGCACCAATATTTTGTCCGCCGTAACGTATCGGCCGAAAATGCAGAAAGTGTAATTTTTCCACCGAAATAGCAGTGCATTTGTGCTTTCACATAGAGCAGCGCCCAGTGGGGAGTAGAAAAACTGTCACAGGAGACCAAACGGTGTGGGAGGAGTGCACTGCGAGTGGCCGGCGTCTATCCTCCCACACCGCTCAGCCTCCTGTGACAGATCGGGAGAGCGGCAGTGTGGGGGCAGAGACAGCTCTCAATACTGTTACTAGGGGGCAGGCCGGCGGTGCCTGGGAGCAGTCAGCTGTCAGATCATTATCACCTACCTGCACCGCCAATCCAGGATGGAGAGCAGTACAAACACTCAGCGATCAGTGATGGCTGAGTGTTTGTAAATAATTTAGGACATAGCATGTTTACTGTGTCCTCAATTATGAATGAATGGGAAGTGATCTACATTACTTTCTGTTCATTCATGATGGTGGTTATAGTAAACTTACTCTATCCTCATGTTTTGAATGGACAGCAACACTCAGTATAGAGGATTCCTCTTCCCTTATAAACAGGGGCTGCAGAAAAAAAGATTGAGGACTCTGTGTCCTCAATCTCTTTTTCTATTTTAAGGGAAATATCAGGGATCTGTTTAGATCCCTAATATTTCCCCGAAGCCCCTAAAAGTAAAAAAAAAGATTATATTTCATAAAAATAAATAAATAAAATTAAAATATTAAAAAAATGAAAACGTTTATAAGAAATAAATAAAAATATAATATTTAGTAGGGCTGCGGAAATTAACGATTAATACCTCGATTAATCGTTAATTTTTTTGATCGATCAAAATTATTTTGATCGATCAATGTTCTTTTGATCCATACTCACCTCTCCGCCGACTTCCGGGTCTTCCGCCGGACTCCTCCCCCTTCCACAAGTGGCTGTTAAAATTAGAAAAAGTTAGAAAAAAACATTTTTGGTTTAGGCCAGCCTTTATTTTTGATTTAGTTTAGTTTCGGTTTTGAAATTTTCATTTCGGTGCACCTCAATATATTATTATATACATTGTAATATATTTTGAATTGGGAGATTCTTACTGCTTGTAGTGGGTTATATACAAAATGTATGTGGTTTAGGAAGATATTCATAGCACTTTCAAAGTACATTGAAGAAATCTGTGAACTGACACTTATTGCATATGAGAATTAACCTTTGTTCTGAGACCGTGCAGGAACACTCATATTTGTATCAAATAAAAGTGACAGTTTTACTGTAAAAATGTATATAAAAAAGATTTGTTATACAAAAAAATCATTTTTAATTGTCATCTTGTAGAAAATAATATTTATTTTTCACAATCCTCACAGGAAAACAATGGGAAATGGGACGTCCACCAGCAGGTAATGAATTTAGTAAGATTAAATAAAATGACCTGTTATACAAATAGAAGCTTGATCTACAATGAATTTCAGAATATCATTTTATAGAAAATAACCATTTTGAATTTGCTAAATGGCTTTATGTTCAAAATCCCAATAGGAAAACAATCGGAAATGGGATATCCACCAGCAGGTAATGAATCTAGACCTCTGAAAATATACACATAAAGTAAGATAACCTGTTGTACTATTAAAATCTTAAAGCAGAAATCCAGGGACAATTATTATTACCCCCACACTGCAAGGGTTAAGTGCTAGTTTTGGTCTAGGGATGAAAATAACAAAGTTATTCTCACCCGATCCTCTGAGCCAGCCGGCTATGACAGCGGTTCCTCCCGCATGTTTTCTCCTATGCTGCAGCAATGGAATGTTCCTCAGTGTCCTATGCACTGTGTGTAGAATGTCATTATTTAGGGGACCTTAGACCGCTGCAGCAGAGGAGGGCGGCTCCAAGGAACGGTCTAAGAGCAAGCCGGCTCTGAGGGTCCGGTGAGTATAACTTTGTTATTTTCAGCCCTAGACCAAAATGAGCAGTTAACTCTTGCAGTGCGGGGGTAGCCCCAGTACAAGTGTTAATCATTTTCCCCCGGAGTTCTTCTTTTTAAATAGGATCTTTTTTTATTTGCAAATAAACAAGGTATAATACAGAATAGAAAGGTTTTGTCATCTATCATGATGCACCAACTACAACAAGATGAGAATATAACAGAATGTCAAAGACAGATAAGACATACAAGATACAAGAAAATTAGAGCTTATACAAATGGAGTTCTTCTTTAATCTACAATGAATTTCAACATATCATGTTATAGAAAATATAAACTCTCAATTTGCTAAATGACTTCATTTTCAAAATCCTAAGATGAAAAAAAAATGGGAAAAAAATGGGAAATGGGGCATCCACCAGCAGGTAATACTTTTAGACCTTTGTAAACAGCAAACACTCTAAAAATATACATTATGTAAATAGTAAAATAACCAAATTATCATTTCATTAAAAAAAAAAAACGTTTCTCGTTTCTAAATTTGTTTTATTGTTTTATTTTTACAATTCCAACAGGAAAAATGGGACATCAACCTGCAGGTAATGACTGTGAACTGTATAAACAGTACAACAGTAAACACTAATTTACACTATATTGCCAAAGTTTTGAGACACCCCTCCAAATCATTGGATTCAGGTGTTCCAATCCCCTCCATGACCACAGGTGTATAAAATCAAGTACCTAGGCATGCAGACGCTTCTACAAACATTTGTGAAAGAATGGGTCGTTCTTGGGAGCTCAGTGAATTCAAATGTGGTACCGTGATACGGTTGCCACCTGTGCAATAAGCCCATCCGTGAAATGTCCTTGCTACTAAATATTCCACGGTCACCTGTTAGTGGTATTATAACAAAGTGGAAGCAACTAGGAACAACAGCAACTCAGTCACAAAGTGATAGGCCACGTAAAATGACAGAGCGGGGTCAGTGCATGCTGTAGCGAACAATGCGCAGAAGTCGCCAACTGTCTACAGAGTCAATAGCTACAGACCTCCAAACTTTGTGTGGCCTTCAGATTGGCACAACAGTGCGTAGAGAGCGTCATGGAATGGGTTGCAATGCAGAGTGTCGGGTGCAGTGGTGTACACGCCACCACTGAACTCTAGAGGAGTGGAGACGTGTTCTCTGGAGTGACCAATCATGCTTCTCTGTCTGGCAATCTCATGGACGGTTTGGTGGTTGTCAGGAGAATGATACTTGCCTGACTGCATTGTGTCAAATGTAAAGTTTGGTGGAGGGGGATTATGGTGTGGGTTTGTTTTTCAGGGGTTGGGCTTGGCCCCTTAGTTCCAGTGAAGGGAACTCTTAAGGCATCAGCATACCAAGACATTTTGGACCATTTCATGCTCCCAACTTTGAGGGAACAGTTTGGGGATGGCCCCTTCCTGTTCCAACACAACTGTTCACAAGTGCACACAGCAAGGTCCATAAAGACATGGATGAGTGAGTTTGGGGTGGAGGAACTTGACTGGCCTGCACAGAGTCCTGACCTCAACCCGAAAGAACACCTTTGGGATGAATTAGAGCGGAGACTTGCAAGCCAGGCATTCTCCTCCAACATCAGCACCTGACCTCACAAATGCGCTTCTGGAAGAATGGTCAAACATTCCCATAGACACACTCCTAAACCTTGTGGACGCCTTCCCAGAAGAGATAAAGCTGTTATAGCTGCAAAGTGTGGGCCAAGTCAATAATGAATCCTACAGACTAATACTGGGATGCCATTAAAGCTCATGTGCGTGTAAAGGGGGGTTTCTTAATACTTTTGGGAATATAGTGTATGTCAAACAAATTACGAAAATCCCACGCTTGGTGTACCAAAGCCACTCCCTGATCTTCACAGACTAAACCACTCTGGAAGGCTGCCATCAAAAAGGATATTGGGATGCTTCCTCGAGAACATGTAACAACACATAAAGACAGTCAGTGCCTCTTCCTTTAGCTCCAGCCTTCAGCAGACTCAAGCTGTCTGCTCCCCAGGCTCTAGACCACAGGGTCTGAGTCTCCTGGAGCTAAAGGTAGAGGAGTTGTCTTTCTGTTTTGTTACATACTTTAACTACCTCCGGGCCGGCCGTAGTAAAAAAACGGCCGGCCAGGAGCTCTCTTTATGTGTATGTAGTGAAACAACCTAACATTATAAAAAGTATAGCACTATCGATCAATTTCTGATTATCATTTTTTTTAAATAAGATATATGAATTTGCTTTATGGTTTTACATTCACAGTCCCAGCGGGAACAAAATGGGAAATGGGACATCCTCCAACAGGTAATGACTGTGTGAACTTTGTTACCAGTGAACACTCTAAAAATGTGTGTATAATGTAAAATAACATAATACTATAATCAGTGTAGCTTTATCGACAATTAATTTGTAGTAATCATTTTGTAGAAAAGACTCTTCTGAATTTGCTTCATGTTTTTCACAATCCTAACAGGAAAAAAAAGGGAAATGGGACATCCACCAGCAGGTAATGATTTTGTGAACTATATCAAAGGCTATGATTACCTTTCTGACCGGGATCGAAACATAGTCAAATTGTAAACCACCCACCCCCTCCCGCCCCTATTACCTGATTAGCAGAGTTCTTCTCCCTGCAGGCTTGTTTACAGATCTGAATTCAGCATGGTTGTGCGTGGCTCTGCCCACACAGTCGCGTCATCCATTTATAGATCCTTTGACAGCATCTGTGAATGGAGAAACTACAAGAAATTACCCATCAGCCACCAACCTCTCGTCAGAGTGATTTGTAGTTCTCAATGGAATACAAGTGCGGTGATGTCACATCAATTGTAGTCCATTGACACTTCCTCCCATGCATGTTCCTGAATGCCCATATCTTAGTATGGACATGGACGGGAGGAAGAGTCTGCAGGGGCCAAACTCACGGTTGCAATGCTTCACTAGCTCCTATGCAAAATAAATAAAATACATTTAAAAAAATGTCTTTATGAAGAAGTGAAGAATGAATGAAGAATTTTGTTTTTTCTTAAGCTGGAACTTCCCTTTTACAGTAAAACATTAAACACTTTGAGGGGAATTTATCAAAATTGGAGCAGACAAAATCTGGAGCAGCTGTGCACTGCAACCAATCACATTCTCTCTTTTATTTTCAAATCTTAACTGAACACACTGAACAGAGATGCCGATTGGTTGCCATGGGCAACTGCTCCAGATTCTGTCTGCTCCATTTTTGATACATTCCCCTCACTGTATATAGTGAAATAAGTTGACATGTACGGTATATAGCATTATCAATCAATTTCTGATTATCATTTTGTAGAAAACAAATATCAATTTCCTTTATGGTTTTATATTCACAGTCCCAGCAGGATCAAAGAGGGAAATGGGACATCCACCTACAGGTAATGGACTGGTGTGAACTGTGTTACCAGTATGCACTATAAAAACATGTGTATATATGCTTCATCTAAAATTAACTTTCAGTAATCATTTTGTAGAAATGACCTTTCTGAATTTGCTTCATGGTTTTATATTCACAGTTCCAGCAGGACCAAAAAGGGAAATGGGACATCCAGCAACAGGTAATGACTCGGTGAACTTTATTAACAGCAAGCACTCTAAAAATGTGTGTGTATAGTAAAATAACCCAAATACCACTATAAAAACTAATGCTTCAGTGACCGCAATCATTTTGTAGAAAATGACTTCCTGTCCTAGGGTGACGATGCTTATTCGCTGTACTGTATCTAAGGAAGAGCGGCATTGTGACCCGAGGTTGCTCACTCCTGATTTGGACTGCAAAACACCTGTCCTCATCTCCATAATATATGGGGAAGTGCTCTGTAGTTCGCAGAAGCAAACTGGGCAGATCTGATAAGACTACTTGGGATTTTAATGCAGCAGGGGTAGTCTGTTATTATTATTATTATACAGGATTTATATAGCGCCAACAGTTTGCGCAGCACTTTACAATATAAGGAAGATGTTACAATCACAATACAATTCAAGACAAGATGGTAAGGAGGGTCCTGCCCGTGAGGCCTTACAATCTAAAAGGGAGGGGCAAGTGATACATGAGGAGGTAGTTGTGTGGGGATGAATTGTTTAGAGAAAGTGATATTTCAGTGGTTAGGTTGAGGTGGAATAGGCTTCCCTGAAGAGATGAGTCCTAAGGGATCGCCTAAAGGCAATCAGAGTGGGAGATAGATGGACAGGTTGGGGTAGAGACTTCCATAGGATGGGAGAGACTCTAGTGAAGTCCTGCAGGCGAGCATGCAGATCAGTACAGGAAGTTAGGAGCACACTGGTATTTTTATCAGGTACACTTATCAAACCGATATAACAACATGCTTTCAGTATGTTGTATAACAGACCAAACAAGAGAAGTTAGGGTTTATATGCACTTTAATTTTCAATGATCATGTTGTAGAAAACAATCTTTCTGAAATGGCTCTTGTTTGATTTTCACAATCCCAACAGGAAAAAAAATGGAAACCGGACATCCACCAGCAGGTAATGACTTTATGAACTTTGTGTAGTAAACACTATAAAATAATGCACATATTGTAAAACAATCCAACATTATATAAATGACAGGTTTCTGTACAATTAATTTCCAAGTATTGTTTTGTAGAAAATAACCTTTGTTTTTGACACTCAAAAAATTTGTGGATATCCTAAAATAACATGACATATAAAAAAAAAGGTGCACTCTGTTTCATTTGTAATGTTAAAGAAAATATTACATTCATTTTATCCAGAATCCATCAGGCACATACTTGTTTGGGTATAAGGGTCTATTTTAAAAGTTACACATGGGCCTTGAATTTACTAGTTTTGCCTCTGTTTTTCACATTTTCATATTGCCCTTACAGGAATGAAAAGGGATGGTAACCCAGCAGGTAAATATTGTTTTCTTTTAAAATCCTATAACAGTATGTTCCAAAAAATAAAAAAGAAATGTCAGTGTTCAGAATAATGTTACAATGTAATGAAATATTCAGTGTTCACGTAGGCATGCTGAATAACTGTCTACAGTTTCTAGGCAAAAAAGCAATATCCAGCTCTCCAACTGTATGCACTTTTCATGCAGCAATCATTTTGTTTCACACATCAAATTCATCATTTAGTAGGGGTAAAACCCCTACCCCTACTAAATGATGAATTTGATGTGTGAAACCTGGCAGGATGATATATTGATAATTTTATGGGAAGGAATTGGGAATCATTCTCTCAGTCATTCGGACGTTTTTACAGCATTTCTTTGGAAATACACCCATACTGGAGATGTTTATTGACGGGAAGAACTTACAGACTACAGTATTAATAACCTAATAGTAACTAAGTATTGTATTGGTTAAAGTGTACCTCTGTGCAAAACCTTTATTTTTGTTAGAAAGGATTAGACCCTCTGACAAGTTTTTATTGCTGTCTGATTCACCCTTCTATTTGTACTGGTAACCATTGTCATCAAAAAGAAAAATATATATTCAAAATTTGTTCCCAGAACAAGAGGTAAGGGGAAATCTTCCAATGTGGCTATCTGACCCAGAGACAAATAATTCCACTCACTTTGGGAGATTGGAAGCGAAAGGAAATGTCACCAATGGTACACAGACATCAAAAATATAACCTGGCAGGAGTTGTAACTCCTCCCTATCCAACACAAAAAAAATTAGTTATACATACACGTTAAAGCTGCATTATTCACTAGCATTTTATCCGCTTCAGGACAGTCCACCGTCAAACTATGTCCTGGTCCTGAAGTGGTTATACCAAGAACATGGTTTCATTTTAAATAGCAGGGGATTGCTGTGTAGATACAAGTGATCTGGCGGCTATACAGCTGCCAGATCGCTTGTACGGTGCTGCCAAATGTGTGCCCCCTCCGCCACTGCTGCCGGCTACCCTTGGCTGCGCTGTACCCTTGCAGGCCCAGGGCTGACACAGCGCCTCTCCCCTCACCGATTCAAGGGAGATCAGAAAGCTTTTAGCTGCTTATTGTTATACTCCTATGTCTTTTTATGAGATATAGTTGGCTAAGGTAGTATCGCTCATTCACACAGTTAATATGTAAAGTAATAGTAGTGCTAATAACTGCAATAAAGCCCAGAAAAAGTGTTTCTAAATGCTCTTATGTTGGTTTAACCTGAGAAATAAAACCGTCTTTCAAACTCACACATACATATTTGTTTTCTGTACCAGGAATGAAATCACATGCAAATTCAGCAGCAGGTATTTTTTTGCAAATCTATAAAAAAAATTATAAAAAACAACTAACAAAACTTCTCAGATTAAATGTCTGACTTTCTAGCTATTTAGAATTGTAATACAGGTGAAACTCGAATAATTAGAATATCGTGCAAAGTTCATTTATTTCACTAATGCAACTTAAAAGGTGAAACTAATATATGAGATAGACTCATTACATGCAAAGCAAGATAGTTCAAGCCGTGATTTGTCATAATTGTGATGATTATGGCTTACAGCTCATGAAAACCCCAAGAACCCCAAATCCACAGCCTCAAAAAAAGTAGATTATTACATGCAATCAATAAAACAAGGATTGTACATAGAACAATATCGGACCTCTGAAAAGTACAAGCATGCATATGTACTCAGTACTTGGTTTGGGCCCCTTTTGCAGCACTTACCGCAACTACTTTTGCACGATATTCTAATTATTCGAGTTTCACCTGTATAACTGGCTGTGCCAGGACATGATTACAAATATGGATGAAAAATAAAGTGACAGAGACTAAAGAATAATGTAAAGCTCCCATCAGGATGACCAAAAATGTCTCTTTAACTTCAGGCATTTAAAGCTTTTCCACCTGTTCTTGGTTCAGCGAGAATTGAGTTTTATACAACTAATCATGAACGGAATTCAAGTCAGCTACAAAGTGAATACCGTTTACATATAGTTTATTGCAATAGAAAGAGTCAGCTTTGCCCCCCTGGGGGAATATCACAATGGTTATTTCATGGGGTTTCATTCTTCTTTAAAGTTTACTTCACATAACTTCACAGGATCACTGTGATGATGCACTAAAAATTCTTATATGATCACTACTGACAATGCTTAATGCTGGCCATAGACAGTATAGGATGGTCAGAACTGCAGGTCTTAGTCATCTGTTCCAGGCAGCACTCCCTTAAAGCCCAAAAGCTATTTCTTTAGTGGGAAAGTTTAGAACAACTAGTATTTTCAGAAGAGATAAGCAGTTAAGTAAAAAAAATGTCATAACAAGTTTCCTATAACCTGTACTATGTATTTCAGTGGATTTATCTTCTATTGCTCTGTCTTCCCTTTGAGTAAACACTAGAGCAGTGATGGCAAACCTTGGCACTCCAGCTGTTTTGGAACTACAAGTCCCATGAGGCATTGCAAGGCTCTGACAGCCACAGACATAACTCCCAGGTGCAGATGCATGTTGGGATTTGTAGTTTTGGCACAGCTGGAGTGCCAAGGTTCGCCACCACTGCACTAGAGGGTGCCCAACATCCAAGGCTGGAATGGCTTTAGTCATATGTTGTTTTTTGGAGTTTTTTAAAGTGTATTTGTCCGAAGGGAAATATGGGAGCATATTATACAACACTGCAATGTTTTCCCCTCAAAGAACCATTCACACTACAGCGTTGAGTGAACTCACACACACTATGCATGCGCACCATGTATCCATTATTTCTGGTGATGCACATCAGCGCAACGTAGGTTAGTGCTTTGCTGTACGCTACAACACACATTCCTCAGCAAGGTGCCTTGGGGTCCCATCGAGAATAAGTGACACTGCATTGCAGAAAGGCATATAACGTGCATTGCTGAGCATTGTGGTAAAGTGCATGGTAAATCGCGCATTACTGCAATGCCATATTGTGACGTTTTAGTTGATTTACTGCCTAAAAGTGATATATTTGATTTTGCAACAAAATCATAGAATGATAATGTACAGCAACTCTTTGTAGTAGTTTAGTGCTGTATATGAGAAAAATGAAGCCGGGTACATGGGTTACATTCTCACCGTACAATCTCTGTGCAAACTTCTTTAAAGTGAACCTGCTCTTTGCCATGCATTGTAAAGCAACAGATCCATTTACCTGCCATTTTGCTCAGCTGCACACACATCCCTATTGCTCCCCTATTTCTGTATTTGACTGTTGGGTGTGAAAAAAAGACTTGGAACTTCTGAGTTTCCTCCCACATGACAGAATATGCCACTCAGGCCCCCATTGCTGGAGAGAATCCTTAGCCCTGCTGCAACTTGGAGCTAACACGGGCCTTCCTCTTTTTGCTCCTAACAGTTGAACAAAGCAGCAGGAGAGTGGCTATGTGCAGCTGGGAATAACCCAGCAAAGCACAGGTTCCCTCTAAACTGGTCACACACATTACAATCTAATTGACCAATTCTATTAAATTTAGCAACAATGATATAGGGAGATGGCCTACTTAAACCATCAGTACCAAATAAAACCATGAAGACCCTCACACTACATTGCTTTTGGTAAAGGAAGAAATTGTGCAATAATCTCTAGAGGAGATTGTGCAATCCGGTTATAATACATGTGTCTAGCTTTACATTTAACAACAGCTATGTAATGTTTAGGGGTCTTCCTAAAGAATGCATTAAATTCATATCCAGTGGGGTAGGCCTTGGTACTACAATGTTGTTGGGTTGGTCCCCTTGGAAGTATTCACTCACACTGTCACAAGGACGGGAAGTGAGGGTAAATCTCTCGAGTGGAGCCAGCGAGATTATTAAAAACTAGCAGAAAAGTTATCACCCCTCTCCTGTTATCCAAAACTATATAAAAAAAAAAGCTGGAGATTCACTTCTTTATGTTGTAATACATGATAAATGAAATTCAACTCCTGTTTTACTATGTATATTTGACCCAAATACCACCATATAATTATTTCATTATTTCATTTATGTAATATTACAGGAAAAGCACACACATCTCAAGGTAAATTCATTATTTCATTTGTTCCCAAAGTTATATCTTCCAATGTGTTTGGGTTAATTCAAGCTGATTATCCTAAAATTGTTCTCATTATGCAAACTAAAATAAAGTTGCACATATATACCCTATGTGGGCAAGAGCCCCCTGTAACTGCCCACATTAGCTGATCACCAGGCCTGATATATATACGATTGAATTCAGGGACGTGCAGTCAGGGGAGGCAGGGGAGGCAGAGCCTCACCTAGTATTTTGGAAGAAAAAGCTGTCAGCTTCAAGTCTGAAGCTGACAGCTTTTTCTCCATTCAGAGTGGCTTCTAACAAGTTACACAGCAGGGAAAGCCTCCACACTGTGTAACCTGTCATGGACGGAGTGCTGCCTGTTAATTACAGGCGGCGATTCATGCGGCTTTTGACAGCTATTTTAGGTTACATAGCAGCTTTGTGTAACCTAACCTAGTGAGGCAAGAGCTGCAACAGCCTCTACTCTATGTTAGAGGCTTGAGCTCTGTGAATGGTTTGGACCAATGGCAAAGGGCCTTGGTCCAAGCTGTCCAATCAAAAAAAAGAACAAAAACCCCACTGAGGACATCTATCTCGATGACTCGCCAGTGACGAGCAAGTGAGGGACAGGGAGGGTTGGTGGTGGGGCGGTGGCGCCAGGCTGGGGGCGTGCAGGGGAATGCCTTACCCAGCACGGGCCTAACTGCCACGGCTTCACCTTATTTAGTAACACTTTGCACAGTGAATAGCCTTAGTAAATCAATGAGTTACCGGGCCTATAAACTTGTATTGTGAAATAATTAATGAAGCACAACTACTGGGGTTAAATTACTAAGGGTGTAGACGTTGTTGACTTAGCAAAATGAATGTTAAGTGTAAGTAAGTACATGAGTGTAAGAAAAAGTCAAGATACAAACCACCCTCCTATGTAAATAATAACACTAAAGCTGGGTATACACAGAATTTCATAGGAACGTTCCTAAGAAAAATGTTATCAGAACATTTAATAATGCTACCAGAGACTTGACGAGTCTTGGAAGTTTGTTTATATTTAACATCGAATTTTGGAATGGAGGAAGTTTCCCGAATGAAAACCACAGTCATTGTTAGAATTTTGTTGGTTCAAGAAAAAAAATGAATCCTGCTTCCTTGATTTTTGCCACTGTAGTCAAAAACAATCTTCAATTTGACCCCATTAGCTGTTAGAAAATAGAATGAATGTTCCAAAAATGACATTCTAACCCAGGCCCTGATTTCCCACAAGGCCACCGAGGCCCGGCCTCGGGGCTGCAGGGTGCAGAGGGGCTGCAGTGGTGACCATGTGGGAAGTTCCAGCCGTCGGGCGTTAAGTTGTCCTCTCTACATTTAGTCCTGCTTTGCACAAGCAGGACTAAATGTAGAGTGAGGCAGCCGATTGATCGTTTACATGTGAACGCGGCGATGTCGCCGAGATCACATGTGAACAGTCTGCAGCCTGCCGGTCCCCCCCTCCCCCCTGCACTTACCTCTCTCCTCGCTGGCTCCGTCCCCCGGACTCCGCCGCCGAGTCTGTCTCCTCACTGCAGTGAGCGGCAGGGTTAAAAGAAACCTAGCCGCTCCGTGTAGACAGTGAGAGGGGAGAGCTGCGCTCTTCCTCTCTCACCTGTCACAGGAGTTCCAGCACAGTGCTGTGCTAGAACTCCTGTATTGGAGGTGACAGGGTCAATAAAGAGAACCTGTCACTCCAATTGCTATCACACAGGGGATTGTTTTCTTCTGTGTGATAGCAATAAATCGAAACAGTAAACAAAATTGAAACTAACCCGCCGCCCTGCCATCTGGTTGCCATTCTCCATTGATGGGAAGGGAGGGGGGGTTGGCGCGTCGCAGGGGGGGCGTATCGCGGAACCTGGCCTTGGAGCGGCAGGGAGAGTAAATCCGGCACTGTTCTAACCGTGTAGGAGCGGCATTAGACTAAAAACACTTTGGAGTGCAGTAGAAGCTGATTGGCTAACACTGCTGACCCTCTATCTGTCTGTCCTTCTGTATGGAGGTATATGTGAGGAATGTGCTTAGACTACCAGTATTTAAACATGCAGGTGATATTTTTCTATGAAATCATAAGGGCCCTAAAGCGTACTTAATGGTGTTTTTATTTTTGCCAGGAGTACGACTTTAAAGAAGAAAAGCTTTTATTAACCCTTGTAGTGCCCCCCCCCCCCCCCCGCAACAAAAAGTTATACTCATTCAGACCTCGGAGCCGGCTGGCTGTCACCATACTCCCTCCAGCCTGTCTCCTCCTACGCTGCAGTGATGCTTTTTCCCTTGGCAACCTCATGTTCAATACACAATGTATTGGACGTGATGATATGAGGATTCCTAGACCACTGCAAGAGAGGAGGAGCGAGGCTGGAAAGACCAGAGCAAGCTGGCTCCAAGGATTGGGTGAGTATAACTTTTGTATTTTAGCACCTAGATGAAAACGAGCAGTTAAACCTTGCAGTGCCGGAGTTGCCCCCCACTGCAAGGGCTATGAAAATTTTCTTTTTTAAAGAGTAACAACATTTTATTTGAAGTATTTTAAACTTAGACAGTAATGATGGTTTGTTTCACAACAGATTTCAAAGCATATGGGAATCCATCACAAGGTAATATTCTGCAGTTTCTTGGGGATTATTATTATTATTATACAGGACTTATATAGCACCAACAGTTTGTGCTGCGCTTTACAATATATGTGCAGCGCTTTACAATCACAATACAATTCAAGACAAGATGGCAAGGAGGGCCCTGCTCCTATTGTTTCCATTTCAGTTTTTTCATGTATGAATAATATTTTAGGCTATAGATTATTTATTTCAATGGATCTTCCATAAAAATGAAAGGTCTGCTCTGCTGAGAGTCTCTCTCCTCTAAAATCAGATTGCCTACAAAACATTTTAAAAATAAAGCGGTTAAAAAAAATACCTGAGTCTCGACTTCCAATGCTTCTGGGAGGTGCGCGTGATGTCCCCATGCCTCACAGCTGCCTCCTGGAAAAGCTGGGCATTGGAAACCCACATGAATGCACCCATGCAATGGACTGGAGTGAATTGTCGCAGGATTTCGTGCTCCCAGCTAATCCAGGAGGCAGCGATGGCGGATTTTCCATCACTTCCTGTCCTGGTGACACATTGCAATTTTGGGCTGGAGATACACTCGAACTGATTTACTATACTTATGAATGATAGATTCATTTTAAATTAGCAGCTGCTTTATTATGGATATTTAACCTAAATGGCACCATTTTAATAATTCAATTATTTTATTTATGGAACAATACAGGCAAAGCACAGATCTCAAAAGGTAAATGCATTATTTAATTTGTTCCAAAAGTTATATATTGCAATGTTCATGGGTTTGTGCACGCATGAAATGAAATGACACCTTATGCAAGCATAGAATGCTAAACCCGCCAACATTAGCTAATCGCCAGACCTGATCATAATACAGATATATTACAAACACAGTACACCTCATGTGCTACATGAATCACTGCTAGATATAATCTTAATGTAATTTTCTTGCACACTCTCAATCCATAGCACACTATATTCTCAGTTTACACATTACACCCAGAAAAAAAATGTCATCAATAACTAGTCACTCACCTTTACCTTATGTATTAAAGATGAGCTCTGGGAATTTTTAAAACGTTCCTGGAGTAAGTGCTCGTTTGGTCTAGTGGATGGAATAAAGCAAATATACTCACCTGATTCTTGATTCAGCCAAGCTGATAGACTGGTCCCCGCAGCCTCTTCTTCACCTGGGCTGCGGCAATCTAGGGACCCCTGCCATCTTATGCAGGTCAATTGACTTGCATTAGGCATGAGTACCCTTCGGAATATTCTGGAGCAGAGAGGGAAAGAGGTGAGTGCCAACCACTGTGGGACTGAGGATCAGGTGAGTATATCTGCTTTCTTCCATACCCCAGAGGAAAGAGAACACCTAACCCAAGGCTTAAAATTTCAAGTCTAGACCTACTAGCCAGGCAAAAACCTTACTCTCCACCAGTTGTCCCACCAAACCTTGCCCAGGTCCGCCTCCATGCCCCACCCTTATTAACCTCCCACACAAAATTATAATACACTCAACCCCTTCCCCGAGCCCCCTCACCTGTTCACGTCTTTGCAGGGAGGAGGCTGTGAGCAGGATCGATCCCTGGTTTACTCACTATCACACCCAGATAGCCAGGCATCGATGCTGCTCACAGACATTCTTTCCTTCTCTGGAGCTCAGAACTGTCAGAGCTCCGGCAGGCCGAAGGAAGCCGGAAGTGACAGGAGCTGCTCTGCTCTCAAATTTCCACTCGCCCTCACCTTATTTTTACTCGCAAAATGCGAGCAGGCGAGTGGAAATTTTAAGCTCTGACCTAACCCATGAAGCGCAGTGGGTAGCCCTACGGCAATTAAATGTTTTTAAAATGCCCAGAGTTCTTCTTTAACCACTTCAAGACCAGGTGTTTAGACCCCCTTCCTGGCCAGGCCATTTTTAGGTGTTCAGTGCTGCGGTACTTTGACTGACATTTATTCCGTCCGTCACGCTGTACTGAAATGAATTTTATACAATTTTTTTTTTAGTTTCAAAAGATTTTTATTGTTTTTTCCACACATATAAGTTCAGTTACAAACTGCACGAACACTCCAACATAGAGTGTCCACACATAAAAGTTGTACAAACAGTGTTTTTTGTGCTTATAAAATTTAAGTGAGCATATTTCAGTGCGCCGCTCTGGTGCCCGCTCAGATCTAGAGAGCTCCGGGCCGGCCGTTTTTTTACTACGGCCGGCCCGGAGGTAGTTAAGCATTCACTCTGCAGTTCAGAATATGTAAATACTTTAGTGTGCATGATTTGGACACAGGTTCACTATAAAGCAGTGGTTCTCAACCTGTGTGACCTCAGGACCCACATTTGTCCTTGGTCATCAAGTCGCGACCCAAGTCGCACCGCACTGGAAGCACAGCCTATTCCAACTCAAGCCGACACCCAGCTGCGGGCAGCATATTTTAAAGGGCTGCTTGGCACAAGAACTGACAGTGCTGCGCTCGGGGGAGGCTGAGGAGCCCCTCACCTAGCGCAGTGGAAAGCGGTGACCCAATGAACACGGGGTTGCGACCCAACAGTTGAGAACCACGGCTTTAAAGTGTATCTACAACCATTTTGTATGCTTTGTATTGAATGAAGACATTAAGAATTTTCATTGCTTCCTCTGTCCACAATAAGGAGAGCTTTCCTAAACTAATTTTGTGTCACCACCATCTCATGAGTAGACATCTCAACAGGGATGCAGCCATTAATAAAAACACAAATTTCAGTAACATGGGGAAGAGTTTCTATTCTCCTCCTGCTATCCAAACTCAAAAAGATAATTTTCTGCAGTTTCATTTTATTATACAAGACAGTGACCCACAATTTCTGGATTCTGTAAGTCAAAAAGACAGTAAGGTGTAATTAGCAGACTTTATTTTCAGATGCTCAAGCATAGTGTTATCCCTTAGAAAAGATCCTGTAATGTGCTTTCTTTCTCGTTATATTTCAAACTTGAGTATATCAATGAATAAAAGGCTAATTCTTATTCATTTCTTTCTGTTTTACAGGACATGGTCAAAATCGTAGGGGTTAAAACCTTCACATTTTGAAATCTGAACTGCTGCTATAAAATGTGCTTTCTGAATAGGACACTGTTGCTTGCTTTTACACAGAACATCTCTTTGTAGGTTTCTGTGATATGTGCCTTACCGTATAAACTAATGCCTAGCTCAAAACGTTCAGATATGCTTTTGCTATGCCTTTGCTGGTGAAAATAAAAGCTCATTGATGATACAAGATCTGTGTCTATTTATATCTGATGCCTATACTGGAACTTTAGTGGTCTGTTACTGTGAAAAATGCACAATAATTATTAGCGATATTAACCTTTATGGCTGCCTAACTGACCAATTAAAAACCGAAAGCACTTATCCAGAGACACATACACCATTTTTGATTAACCCCCTTCCTCGCCTACGAGGTTACAGTTGGCTATACTCGACAATCCATAACCAATCATAACAACTAAAAAGAACCTCAGTACTGAACCTAAAGAGGATTCAGACCACAGTGGTTATAAAAGATCGGAGTAGCCCCCCAAAAAATCAAATTGAAACACTTTATTAGTCAAGGTTATTGCACATGAATGAATCAAAATTGCACTTTACCCCCACCCTTACACCAAGTTAAAACAATTATATAAACAACGTTGTCTGACTCACATACACCACTCACTCATTCGGGCAGGTTGATCGTAATAATAATGATAGATTGCTGGTGGAGCTCAGAGGAAAATAAATGAATCCAGTTGATTATTTGCTAAAGTGCTTGGCGATTAATCTAGACCGGACTGTTCATTAACAGATGTAATGTCCACTGATCAAGCCTCTTAAGTTGTTGCATGTAGAGCACAATCTACTTTGTCAAGTGTGCAATGTGCAAACTAAGTAGCATACATGATGAAGAGGCTGAGCGATATGTGAAATGTCCCGGAGCTACAAGGATGGATATTCGCTAATTCTCACAAGTTCATAATCA
Source organism: Nanorana parkeri (assembly GCF_000935625.1). Lineage (NCBI taxonomy): Eukaryota > Metazoa > Chordata > Amphibia > Anura > Dicroglossidae > Nanorana > Nanorana parkeri. Next base: position 36,590 of record NW_017306928.1, on the reverse strand, counting down.
GATCCCCAGGTCTACTTAGACCGATGGTATATGTGTGAATAGATCCAGTAAATCAGTCATTGAAGTGTACCATATAGTATGGTTTCTAACTAGCCAGAAGTGTATAAAGCAATGTTGCTTAAACCCAGGATACGGGCCTATTCAAATGTCCCATTGAGGAAATGGTCCCATCACTTTCAATAGATAGCTTTTATACATAGTGACGCTGCACACTGGAGCGCTAAACACTGCAAGTCCAGAAACAATCCGGGACCATACATGAAAGTACTCACGGTTACGGTTCTCACGGGTTTACGGTTAAGTCCCAGAGTGAATTGAATGCTTATTTATCCAAATTGCAGCCCTCCTGTTTACACACAATAAGCTTGTCACCACACAGCTTCATTGTTCCATTGCTTTCGTAGTGAGGCGATCGATTAACCCTTTCGCTGCCAAGCCCTCCGGAACATTTTTCAAATCAGCTGGCCAAGCCATTTTTGAATTTTCTGCAATTTTTTCCTATTGGTTTGATTTTCAACTGCTGCGTTGCTAGCGTTTGTAATTTCTTATAGATGCTGAACAGCAGTGAGTGTCTGAGTGCCTACGGCAGCTTAGTGAATAGACCACTAAGTAAGTGAACTGTAGCTCCTTCATCCAGCATGTTGCTGGACAGGCAGGTATCTGATCAACTATCTGCCCTCTGCATCAGTAGACATTACATCTGTTAATGAACAGTCCAGTCTAGATTAATCGATACTTTGCCAAGCACTTTAGCAAATAATCAACTGGATTCATTTATTTTCCTCTGAGCTCCACCAGCAATCTATCATTATTATTACGATCAACCTGCCCGAATGAGTGAGTGATGTATGTGAGTCAGACAACGTTGTTTGTATCATTGTTTTAACTTGGTGTAAGGGTGGGAGTAAAGTGCAATTTTGTTTCATTCATAGCCTTGACTAATAAAGTGTTTCAATTTGAATTTTTTTGGCTACTCCGATCCTTTATAACCACTGTGGTCTGAATCCTCTTTAGCAGGGGCGCCCAAAATTTTTCGTCTGGAGATCTACTTTTCAAATGACAAGCTCAATGAGATCGACCAACGAAAAAACACCTGCATTCAGGGATGGGAGGGTGCATTGAAGTCAATGGTACCTCAGCCACGCCCCCAGTGCAATCGCCCGCACCAGGAATGCAGGCACATTAGTGCTGCATGTGCTATTTTTGCAGATTGCACTGGACCGGAACGCAGGCATTAATGTGCCTGCTTTTTGGGTTCGGGCGATCACACTTAGGGCAGGGGGCGTGGCTGTGGTGCCATTGACTTCAATGCACCACCACGCCGACTCCCACCCCTGAATACAGGGAGCCGGCTGGCTTGCATTCCAATGCGTTCTAGTGGCTGAACACTCTGTAACGCAGACTTTGTGGTGTGAATCGGCCCTCTCTTCTCTCTCTCCTCGCGCTCTCTCCTCTCTCTCTCCCCTGTTTCTATCTGCTGTCTTTCTTCTCACTTTCTCTGCTGTCTCTCTCCTCTCTTTCTCTGTTGTCTCTTCTCTCACTTTCTCTACTCTCTTTGTCCTCTCTCTGCTGTCTCTTTCTTACCTATACTGCAGCAGCTTCCCAAGTCTCCTCTCCTCTCTCCTTGCCGTCTGCTGTGTCTGAAACATTCAGTCGCACGAGCACCGTGGGAGGACAGGACACAGGTCAGTGAGCCGATCGCGATCTACCAGTGTTTGCTTTGCGATCTACTGGTAGATCGCAATCTACCTAATGGGCACCCCTGCTCTTTAGGTTCAGTACTGAGGTTCTTTTTAACTGACCAATTACCCTACCAAAGGGCTTTATCAAGCTACATGACCATGAGCCCCTTGAAACATTAAATGAACAACAGATTTTATTACTGTTATTAGTTAAAGATAGTTGTCTGTGATTTCATTCAAAAGGGGGATGGCATCATCTGGGTACCCTCTTAATAACAGGGGCACCCCGATGCAAATTAACCCCCCTGCTTGCAAACTCCCACAACCACCGTGTCAGGGTTGTTGGGAAGAGGCCCATGTCCCCAACGGAATGGGAACACCCTCTCAATGCCGAGGGCATGTGGCCTGGTATGGCGCAAGGAAGCGGGGTGGGGGGTGCTCGATTGTCGATTGATCAAGGTTCTGGTAGGAATTTACCCCTATTTTGGGGGGTGGGGTTCCCTCTCAAAACTCCGACCAGAGTAATACTTTTGGGGGACACCACAAGCCCTTTTTCCCTTATTTTTAACTTGGGGGGGTCCCTCCAAACATTTCTACCAGACCTAAATGGTCCGATATAAACGGCGGGTGGGGACCTCATACTTTTTTTTTCTCTTGCAGCCTGTAAAAAAAAAGAGTAATTTTTATTTATTTTCTCTAATGTGACTTTGGTGAAAGGGAAATTCGCTCAGAACGAACATTCGTATTTAGAAATTCGTATTTGTTTGCATTCGTTATTTCTGTCATTCGGAATTTCGGACGCAACCGAATGTACGAATTTCTGACAATTCGTCCAAAAAATTAATATTTACAAAACGAATCGCACATGTCTAGTGCTGAGTATATCTAGATTGTGGGGGGCCAGGATTAGGTGAGATGTCTCCAGAAAGCAGGAGAAGAAGGAGGATGAGGGACGTGAGATGAGAGTTAGATGTACATCGGTGTACATCGTTGTACATGCTCTAAGGTTCTGGAGGCCCTCATGGTGCCTCAGGAGGGAACTCATCTCACTTTGGAAAATCTATTGGGCAAAAGATATTCCGAAGGGGAGTCTGCGGAAACAAAACCGACCTACCGGTGTAATAAATGTAGTCAGCTTGCGGCTTCCCGGGTCAAGGGATATCTGTCAAAATCCACTGAAAGCATCAAGTGTGGAAAATAATTTAGCCCCTGACAAGTTTTGAGCTATATCTTACAATGTCGGCAGTACAAATCTCTCCCTCTTTACATCCTTATTCAGACGTTTTAAATCCACGCAAATGCGAACTTTCCCATTTTTCTTAACAACCGGCAAGATGGGAGCACATCAGTCAGCTTCTTTCCGTAACTTCCTTAATAACACTCATACTCTTTATTCTCCGAAGTTCCACTTCCACCTGTGGCATAAGTGGAAATGGAATCCTACGAGGTGTGGCAATACTGGATGGTATGGCATCCCTCTTAAGCATTATGTGGCTGGCTCACAATTTAGCAGGCCCAGATCTCTAAACATGTCCTCCGTGATCTCATTCACTTGTGCAACAAGGCCCAGACTGCAGGCTGCTTTCCTGCTCAAAAGGTTATTAACACATTTCCTCTGATTACATACACCCACAGAGTAAATTCCTTTTGCTTGTACTCACTGCTAGCAAGAAGCCTCCTGACACAATCAATGCGACCTCCAGGGCTGTGAACTGTTATCGTAAATTTCTCAAGCAGTGGTCATCGTGGCAGTTTCATGAACGTTGCAAGAGACATAACCATAATATCAGCTCCCATATCAATCTTAAAGGCAATCCTTGCTCCCATCACTTTGAGTGTAACTCGCCAATCTTCATCAGAGCCGGACTGTTCAATCATAGACCCTACAAAGGACACTTCTTGTGTCTCTTGGTCACTGCAAACCACCTCAAAATCACCAACTCAGTTGCACTTCCTGCATCTCTCTGCCTTTAGCAGGGCATAACATCTTTGTATCATGAGTGCAGTTGCAGTGCGTGCAACGGGCCTGTTGCACCCAACCACTGCTTAGCCGGTCTACGGTTTGCAGTTTGCCTCTCCCTCTGTCTGTCACTTGCAGCTCTCCTGAACTGATGCACTTCTTCCACCATGCTTTCAGATCTCATATCTGCACTTTGCCTCTTTACCAGTTCATTCTGGCAGGCCTTCTATATAGCCTCATCAAGTGTCAACTCACATTCCAGCTGCAGCATCAGTGAGACTTCTGAGTCTGCAATTCTTATGACTATTCTGTCTCTGATCTGCTCCTCCTTGGCAGCACCAAAAAAAACTCTGCCAATTCATAAAGGCTGCGCACAAATGATTCCACTGATTCACCCACACGCTGGGAGCGCTTGTGAAAGCAGGCCCTCTCATGAATTACATTCCTCCTGGGTACAGGAAATGTATTTATTTATTTCAGGTATTTTTATAGTGCTGACAATTTACACAGCACTTTACTATCTAGAGTTTGCGTGTTTTTGGCCATTTCCAATGTACTCTATGGGGAGGAAAAGCACTTTTAACTGCCCAAAGAAGCTCCTGTATCTCTTCAGGCGTCTGGACTTTTCCTGCTAGGCATTTTTCTGCTCAAGTGTGAACCAGGGCCATTAAGAATCCTGGGATTTCTTGTGTTGGGCAGTTAAAAGCGCTTTTTGAACTGCTCAAAAACGCCTAGGTGTGAACCAAGGCTAAAACAACTCTTCTTTTAGCTTTGCAAATCTTACCAGTTTACCAGGACCAGCAAGGAAATTCCTCGCCTTCCAGATAGGATCAAAATCATGAGCTATACCAAATGGTATGCAGTGCTATCTGTGTAGATATTGTCTATTTTTCCTGTTATTTACTCACATGCTGCTGCCAAATCATGCAGCTCTGCCTCCCGTGCTCATAAATGGGAAGGGAGAAATTTCTGTACAACCACTTTGTCACTTGTAGTGACAGCATAGTCTGTATGGGGCTTAGGCCTGGTTCACACCTGAGCGTTTTTCAGCGCTGATGGAAGCGCTGAAAACGCTCAAACAGCGAAATCCCATAGTTCCCTATGGGCATGGTTCCCACCTGGGTGTATTTCAGTCCAACGCTCTGAAAAACGCCCTACGCCCCAAAGAAGTACAGGAGCTTTTTTGGGGCGTTTTTCCGTGCGTTTCCATTGGTATTCCTGAGTGTGGCTCGGGGTTAAGAAAGCGGTAACCCCGAGCCACACTCGGGAATACAGCGTACAGGTCTTACCTTGTCCGCCATCCCCGCTGTGTCCTCCGGCGGCTGCCCACTTCCGGGTTCCGTCCCTTGCGAGCGGCAGCGTCGCGGGTGGGCGGAGCCGGCGGGAAGTTTAGAAGTGAAAAATAAAATTGAGAAAATAAGGAGAAAAACAAAAATCATACCGCCAGTGAAACGCGTGTTTCAGTGAACGGAAAAACGTGCTAAAAAACGCGAAAAAAAACAGCTGAGAAACGAGCAGAAAAAATACGCCCAGGTGTGAACCCTGCCTTACCATTATCAGTATAATACCTGGACCCATCAACAAATAGAGTGATAACATCAGATCCTTCATTTTATCTAACAGGTGTAATTGCAGCAGATTCAGCTTTCATAAGTTCAACACAATCGTGAGAAAAGAGTGCTGCATTTTCACTTTCATTCATTTCACTTCTAACATTCATGTCACTTGTATCTCCCCCTTTTCCTGCTTCTGTGTAGCAGGATATAAAACTATGCATCTTTTTAAAGTCAAATTTGCAGGGGATAATAAGGCATATTTGTTTAATCTGGAAAATGACAAATGCCTTCCAATTTGCAAAACTGTAATTTTTCTCTACTCGCTTTATATTTATGTTTTGCTAGGTGGCACAAAAGACTAACAGTATCTGCAGGTCCATGGTCCAGAAGGAACTTATCCCAGAATGCAGGATTTAGTATTCCTTCAGGTCCAAGGCTTGGTTCACACCATTTTCCAGACCAGATCTGGATCAGATCTGAAACATAGTGCATTGCATTTTTGCTGCGATTTTACCGTGATTTTTTAAATTTTAGTTTATTTTTTTAAATCTTAAAATGGTCTTACAGGTGCGTTCCAGGCATTTTTGATGTGTTTTTATGCGTTCCAGTGCATTCCAGACCAGACAAAATAGGACAAGCAGTATTTTTCTGGTCTGGTCTGGAACGGACTGCACTGGTGGGAACAGAGGCCAGAAATAGCAGAGGGATACATTGGGATGCATTTTGGATCCGGAAACAGTCTGGTCTGTAGGTAATCTAGATGTGGTGTGAATGGGCCCTAAGGCCGTCTTTCTGGTGATGTGTACATTGTATCCAAGTCTTTAGGGTGCTGTGTATGTGGGGCCGTGATGATTCTCTATATATTGGGCAACCGTCTGAGTGGCAGTCCCAGGAGGTCCCTGACCTTTACAGGATCCATAATCCTTCTTGCGAAATTTAGAAACATAATTCCCCATTGTAATACTTTTCCTTTCTCTACTCCAAGAGCCCCCGACTCTATGATTAACTGGCCAGTTATTTTTTGTATTGCAAAACTTTCTCACTAGTGTCAGCCCACAACATATTCAGCACACAGTGTCACAGAAACAAAATCAGACAAGTATCACAGACAACATAAAACACATCTGATAATAAGAGGTTCTATAGTGGAGCTTGTAATCAAATTATGGTTAGAAAGACATGAAACAGGTATCTAAATAAAGCTAAGACTTAAACATCACAGATAAGCAGACTTAAATAATAATTAGAATAGTACATACAATTAACAAAATGACATTAAGAATAGTTGAGTTGCAGGAGTAAAGTTTGTATGCATTCGATATGATGAGCTAGATGTTCATATTAACCACTTGCTGACCGGGGTGTTTACACCCCCTTCTTGACCAGGCCGTTTTTCAGTATTCAGCGCTGCGGTACTTTGGCTGACGTTTATTCCGTCATGCAACACTGTACTAAAATGAATTTTATACAATTTTTTGGGGACAGATAGAGCTTTCTTTTGGTGGTATTTAATAATGTTTTACTATATAACAAAAAAGTACCGAATATATATTTTTTTAATGGTTTTCCCTTTATTATTTTAGGAAACATTTATTTTTAACCAATTTTTTGGTAAAATATAAAATGCGGGATCACGTCGGGTAAATAGACACCAAACATGTCAAGCCTTAAAATTGCGCGCGCTTGCGAAATCGCAAAAAAACACCACAGCCAAAATTGGTCATAGGCAACGCTTTAAAAGATTTTACCGCTCATCAGTTTAGTGTTATCAGTGATTGATGGCCCTTAAATTATTGGCGGCGATATGTATGTTGTGATTGAGTGGTATCAAATCTTGGTGAAATATTAATAATAGGGTGGTTGTAACACGTGCAGCATAATTGCAGCAATCGTCGTTTTCGCGTCTAGGTGCATCTAACGCATTTTTGCGCATCTATGTGGGGGTGGGGGACTTTAGAGATGTTAATGGGTGGGAGTAATGATCTGCAGTGACTTCAGTTGAGATCCTGGCTTGCTAAATAGGGTAGTGATGTGTTTTAGCTGTACATACACTATAGTTATTCAACACCATTACCACTATTTTCATTGACTATTAAATAATAATAATGTTAGTATACACTGAGTGGCCAGATTATTATGACCACCCCAGTACTTCGTTGGGCCACCTTTTGCCTTCAATACTGCGGCGATTCTTCTTGGCATTGACTCCACGAGATGTTGAAAGGTGATGCTCGAATTCTGCTGTTTTGCTGATACTTGCTCCATGACTCCGAGCGCCAACAATAATCCCACGTTCAAAGGGTGTTAAATCGCGTTGTTTACCCATATCTTCAGAAAACAAATTACTTCTTGTGTCGTGATAAACAACCTGCTTCCCTATTTATAATGGTCTGGCCCTCTAGCAACTTCAGCACGAAATTATAGCTAATTTGCCTACAAACGTCAGGTGGTCATAATAAACTGGCAACTCTGTATATTCTAAAGAAAAATACAAAAGTATGAAAAAAATAAATACCGTACATTTAAAATATAAAATTGTTATGCTTTTATTAAGAATCACACAACTCAAAAATTTCAAAATAACTACTTTTATGCTTTATAAAAATTACTATGTTTCCACTCATAAAACAATACAAAACTTAACCAAAATACGAACAAATAAATTATAATACAGATTCCAGAGAAAAAAAAATAATACTGGATCACCAGAACTTTCTCAATTCAGCAGATATCTTCTGTTATGTTTGGCTGGTATAAGTTGTTCCCGGAATAAAGCCACTTTGCATAACAATGATTCATAGAAAGCCTACTTGAATATAACAAAATCCAAAGCCAGGTCATGGAAAAGTTATGAAATACTTTACAGGGATTCAAAAATAAAGAGAACAGCTACAAAAATATCAGCAATAAGAGAGAAATGTCCGCTGAGATTCACAGATCCTGAAAGACAAAAGTATGAAATATAGGCAAAAAGAGCAACAACCACCCGTGTCAAGCACACATGAACATAAAGATATTATAGACTAGAGCACCACCATGGTGTCTTCCTCATACAAAGTTGTACCATCGGACTGACCTCTCTAAGGCAGCAGTAATTTTACAAATACACAAAGAGCCCAAAGTAAAATAAGTTATTTGTATCAGTTTATCATATTATTTAAAATAATAAATGCATAAAAACATAAACTAAAAAAAGGAATGTATAGTATTATTGTACATAATTTAGACCAGTACTAAAAAAGACATAAAACATTTTTATCAGGTAAATATTACACATTATCTATTAATATTTTTTTTGTGTTCTTGAGCTAGTGGGTGGAACTTTAGCATCCTTTCATATTTCAAATGCTCTCCGTTTGCTTCTTTGATGAAAGAAGCTCAAGAACTTGTCCCTAATGGGATGGCTCATTCTGAAGTTTCAATCAGAACTATTGTGCCTCAAAGCAAGCATCGCTGCTGTCCTATCTCTTTACCTAACCTTTGGATCTCATTGATTCAATATTTATTTGTGAACCACAGATTGTATATAATATACTGTATATTTAAATATGCATTTTACAAACATACTGTATAAACATTTAAAAATATAATTAATTTGCCCTAAAGCCATTTCCTTTTAAACTGAATGTTTTTGTTGGTTGGATCCCTCCAATGCTGCAAAAAAGGTGTTTCAGAATAATTTTTAATAAAACATTCTCTTGAACATACTGTAGATACTTTGATGCCTATTCAGCAATGAGCACAGTGCAGTGAGCCATAGCATCCAAGTCAAAGTTACATTTCTTTGTTGACTGACTACTTCTAATGAGGTCCAAAGGTCATACCAAGCTGACGATTCTTGAGGGTTAGTGAACGTTACATATTATCACTGCCCTTTGCCTTTACTTATTAATAAATTATTGTATCCAAATTACAGGAGCTAATCTGTTACAATAAATTACCATAAAAAGTCTTTACCTTTATTGATTTAAACAGAAATGTGCCCTAAAAAAACATACAATTGGAAAAAAAGCGCCCATTGGAAGTCTTTTCATATACAGTAGTTAATTATCACTGCAATAAAATACATTTTACAGATTATTATTATTATTACTACAATACAGGATTTATATCATAAAGATCTATGCACTGCCCTATACCTAATACTTTATATGTATTACCATTAGACATGTGCGATTGGTTTCGGAAAAATTTGTTTTTCTGACAAAATTTCGGTATTCAGAGATTTGGATGTATCTGAATTTCCAAATAACAGAAATGACGAATGAAAACGAATCCGAATTTCCAAAAATGAAATTTCGGCCGAAATTCGTTAGTGTTAGTCTGTACGAATTTTTGTTTGTGGATGAATTTTTGTTGAAACAAAGTGACATTAAAAAAACAAAATAATAATTGTTTTTTTTTACAGTCTGCAGAAGAGAAAAAAAAAA
>NW_017306928.1:0-26498 GCF_000935625.1 Nanorana parkeri | reverse complement strand
AATGAGGATTATATATATATATATATATATATATATATAAGTGTATACATATATAAAAATATATATATATATTGTGGCAGTGTAAGCCAATGCCACGGTGTAGTATGGTGACTTTGGCACCTAGGACTCTCCAGAATGTGAACCATATTATAAGGAAGAGCCTGGCTTTTCAGGTTCGTCCAGGTTTTCCTAATTGTAGCTGGGATCTGGAGATTTCGTAGAGCTCTGGGTGGGATGAGATCTCCAGTCCTGGGGCCAGGTGTTGCAAATAACCAGCTTGGGCTGATCAGGTGGCTGGGAGCAGCCTCATTAGGAAGCCAGCCTAGTGCTCAGAGAGTTGTGTTGGAGTTTTGCGTGTGAAGGAGGCACATGGACACACGCAGACTCGGGTGCGTGCTGGACGCACAAGCACCAGCCGGGGGAGGCTGGGAGAGGTCAGGAAGGTCAGTGACCATAGGACCTGTGGGACACACTGCTGGGGAAGCAGGGTGAGTATCACATTGAGGTGTGCTGAGAGCCTTAGAGCTGAGGAAAGCTACTAAGGACGGTATTTGCTAAAAAAGGCTGATTATCATGAAATATGCATGAAATGTTGGCCTTTATGTGAACAGGGGAAGGCTTTCCCCCGTGGATGACCAGAGACTTTGTGTTTGCCCTTTTAATAAACTGCGTTTTACTTGACTTACCTTGACTACAGTGGAGTGTCTTTGTTACAATATATATATATATGTACATGCATATATGTACATGCATATACATGCGCGCACACACACCCACCTATACGAACACAAAATATATTCATAAATACATTAAATCCACCGTACGTCTTATATCATTGTGAAAGGTGTGAACCCTACGCATTTTTTTTTTTTTTTACTTGGGGTGGTCCCTCCTAACATTTCTAGCAGACCTAAAGGGTCTGGTATGAATTGGGGGGGAACCACACGTTTTTTTTTTCTCTTCTGCAGACTGTAAAAAATATATATATTTTTTTTTTTAATGTCACTTTGCTGCAACGAAAATTCATCCACAAACGAAAATTTGTACAGACTACCGCTAACGAATTTCGTCCAAATCTGAATCCCAAAACGAATTGACTTTCGGACCCGAATCCCGAAAAACAAAATAACGCAAAATCTGAATCAAAACGAAACAGCGTCTCTGTTGTGCCGCTGCACATGTTTAATTACCATATAAACCGTCATGTGCATCATAATCTTAGCACGTTATTGTGCAAATAATTCAATCATGTGCATCGTATTACCACAGTATGACAAATAGTTGTGCAATAAAGTTCATAAATATTCAGCAGATATATACTGTCAGGAAGCCACGGCCAGAGGCGGAGCCAGGATTCTTTCACCGCTGTTTGCGTATGCGCATGGTGCAGCTAATAGAGTTGTATCAGGTGCAGCGTCTCTGCGTAAGCGTGCGCGCGCCGACCTGTTGTTTGAGTTGTTTTTGGCGCCCTCTGGGCTATATAAGGCTGTGACTAACAAACCTCCTTTGCTGTCAGATCGTCAGCTTCCCTGTGTTCCTGTATCCTGTTCCTGAAGTGTTCCTGTTATCTTGACCCGGCTTGGCTTTGACCTTTCTGCTTCTCTCCAGTGATTGACCCTCGGCTTGTTCCAGACCATCCTCCTGCCTCATCCTCCGTACCACGTTGCCTGCACGTTGATGACCTCGGCCTGTCCTGACTACCCTGCTATCCTTGTCTACTGCTCCTGCTCATCGGATTCAGCTACTACTGACACTCCTGCCCCTCTGTGCCCCGGTGCTCTTGTACCCATTCAGGTGCCCCAGGACCAGAGATGTGAGAGAGGCTGCCCTCGACATCTCAGACTCTCCTAAGGTACGTGACAGTATCTGACAGCCACAATTGAGTCTGATAAGGTGGCCTCCATCTTGGAAGAACTGTGTCAGCAAATGGTAGCCCTGACCCAGGCAGTTAAAGGACTTCAAGAGGGCTATGGTCAACTGGAAGGCCGACTGGAATCCTTGGCAAACAGCATGGCCCTTGGACCTGCACCACCCCGTTCTACCAGTTGCAGCAAGTCCCACTAGTGACTCAGCCATTCAATTCCCATCTCCTGAACCATGGGTACCCATACCTGAACGTTTCACCGGGGACCGCAGCAAATTCCGTGCATTCCAAAACACATGAAGATTATACTTCCTGCTGCAACCCCGTACTTTTTCTTCCGAAACCACATCTCCTTATTAACGGGAGAACCTCAAGCCTGGGCACATCGTCTCCTCGAACAGGAAAGTTCCCTCTTGGATTCAAGTTGCAGTTGGTGAGGGTGCTCTCCGCACACCTTTCAGCAGTCCCGGCCAATAAACAAAAATGGTGCTTGTAGTAACTACCACGGATGGCACCGTGCGAAACACAAAGTAGAAGAAATAGGTCACCAGCACTCCAAATAATTTAAATGAATAAGTCCTTTTTATTGGACAATTGTGTCACGATAATCAAAAAGAGCCGACGTTTCGGGGCCACGCAGGGTCCCTTCTTCAAGGCAAAAGATGCCTTTGCATAGACTTCAGGGAATTAAATCAGATAACAGTAAAGAATCGTTATCCTCCTCCTCTGATTCCGGAACTGTTCCAGAGATTGCGCTCTGCTACAATCTTTACCAAGCTGGATCTTAGAGGAGCTTGCAACCTTGTTCGAATCCGAGAAGGGGACGAATGGAAGACCGCATTTCGTACTCGCTTCGGTCACTATGAATATTTGGTCATGCCGTTCGGTCTCTGCAATGCTCCTGCCACTTTTCAGCACCTGGTAAACTATATTTTCCGGGACTTTCTTGACCAATTTTTGATTCCTCTCAAATGCAGCATTGACAGCATGTAAGAGGGGTCCTGGCTAGACTTTGACTTTTTGGACTGTTGGCAAAAATTGAGAAATGTGAGATAGAGAGACAGACCATTCAATTCCTGGGCTTTGTGATCTCGACTGCATGTGTTGCTATGGACCCTCAAAAGGTGTCCGCAGTCCTAGAATGGCCATCGCCCAAGGACAAGAAAGGTGTGCAACGTTTTGTGGGCTTTGCCAATTTTTACAGAAAGTTTATCAAAACTTTTTCGGGCATTATAGCTCCAATCACGCAGCTGACCAAAACACAGCCCCGTTTTCAGTGGACGGATGCAGCTCAAATTGCCTTCTCGGAACTGAGGGGGCTATTCACGTCTGCGCAGGCCCGTCTTTAATACTGATTGGACCCTGGGCAACACACAGCGATTGCCGTGTGGCCCCATTGATTTTAATAGGGCTACAGCCACACGACAATCGGTTAAAAAAAGGTACACATGACACGTGGCTTTTTTTAGCCCTGATCGTATTCAATTGCACGGCCAGTATTGCGGTGGGAAACATCACGATGCGCCTGGCGTGACTGGGGTGCCATTACAAAATAATGGCACCGCCAGTGAGATCAGCAGTGGTGGGCAATTCTGTGACCAAGCAGATGGCCACACGGTCACATATTTGCCCACCACTGCCAATCACACTGGTGGTGCCATTGTGCACGATTGCCGCAGGGTCACGGATCGCCCAGGTGCGAATCTAGCCTGACAGTAATGTGCAGTGTGTATGAGTTTATCACTAAGCTTCACAGCAACAAGACTCACAGTAATGTACAGTGTGTGAGTGTATAGCAGAGCTCCACAGGAATACTATGCATATTAAGTTCCCCGTTCACACCAATTGCAGTGCGTTCCAGAGCAGTAGCTACTGGAACACAAAGCAATTGAACACCAAATTTCCCCCTTTGTTCTGGGGCGGGAGGGGGCATATGGTGCATTGAAGTCAATAGCACTGCAGCCACACCTCCGTCTGCAGTGCAATCGGACGTGTGGCAAAACGTTCGCACTAGACCGGAATGCAGGCAATGTTTTGCCATGCATCCGATCGCAGTGCGGGTGGGGGCGTGGCTGCAGTGCCATTGACTTCAATGCACAGCCACGCCCCTTCCCACCCCAGAACACAGGGGGAAATTTAGTGTGCAATTGCTGTGCGTTTCAGCAGCTACTGCTCTGGAACGCACCACAATTGGTGTGAATGGGCCCTAAAAGGTGTTTGAAATAAAAGTAAATATTATTTAAAAAATGATAGTTATGTACACACCGAGAAACATGTAAATATTATCTAATATTACTAAGCCAATTTATTTTATTTCCTTCCACAGCATTTATTTATTTATATTTGTTATTTTTTAATACACACCCACAATAAACAGAAAAATGAAATCTATATTCAGTGTCGTAGCTAGAAACTTCAGGGCCGCACTGCAAGAAACCATGAACCCCCCCCAACCCCCTCCGCCATGGGAAGGCACTATAAACAGGCACCGTTTTGTTAACAGGAAGGCTGCCAAGGTACCTACCAAGCATGGCACCTCAGGCAGCCACTTCAGTTTAAAAATTTAGTGGCAGTTTTCTGTCGCGCGCATTAACAAGGAAACCACCATTTATTTACAAAGAATGTTTGTAATCGTTAATTGTGACCGTTAATAAAATCCATGGCAGTACATGATGGATGGCATATTATTATTATTAACGGTCACAATTAACGATTTTAAACTAAATACTTTGTCAATAAATCCGTTTCCTCAATAATACTGGTCTGTGCACACGCGCAGATGCTGACGTTGGCAAATTCAGCTAGGTCAGCGTTCTCGACAGAACACGGTATCTGTGCTTAGCATCGGGTATTTTCACAAGTAAGAGTCCATGTGAAAATGCCCAGTACTGGCGCATCCCTACTTAAAAATATAATGTATTGCTGAGACTTGTAGTCTCATGCTATTTATGTATGAGCCTTGCCCCCTCCTTCTCACTCCTCTCCCGGCAGAACACCAGCGTTGAGCGTGGGGGATCAGTGACACCCCCTCCCTCCTGGCTGCAGTCTCTCTGGCAGAGTGACTGACATTGAATGGCCTGTCTATCTCCCAACCCACACTGCCGCAACTCTTTTTTTCTCTGCTGTTGGGGGCAAAAAGGACATCTGTTGTGGGCCCCTGTAATTTATAGGGCCCCGGGCAGATGCCCCTTTTGCCCCGCGGTAAAGACGGGTCTGCGTCTGCGCCCATCCTCAGACATCCGGAACCTGCATTGCCATTCGTCTTGGAGGTGGACGCACTGGTGCAGTGCTCTCTCAGAGGCAAGGTCCAAAGTCGCTATGGCATCCTGTTGCCTTCTTTTCTTGCAAACTTAGCCCAGTGGAAAGGAATTATAATGTGGGGGATCGTGAGTTACTGGCTATCGAGCTTGCACTGGAGGAGTGGCGCTATCTATTCGAAGGGGCTGCACAACCAATCTTGATATTTACGGACCATAAAAACTTGGAATACCTGAGGTCAGCTAAACGTTTGAATTCCCGGCAGGCGAATGTATATTTCTTACTTTTTTTTTTTCCGGTACTCGCCGATACCGGTGCCTTCCTGTTGCCCGGCTTCCTCATTGCCTGTGAAGCCGGTGTTCTAACGAAATAACACTGGCTTCACTTGCCAAGGCTGCCTGGCTTTCTGACCACCTCGGCGAGTCATGAGATGCCGTCCGGCAATCTGATTGGTCAGTAAGCCAGGCTGCCTAGCAACAAGTGAAGCTGGCTTCCTAGCCAATCAGGAAGCCGGGCAGCACATAATGACCCGCCTCCCGGATTTCTGATTGGCTAGGAAGCGGGCTTCACTTGTTTCTAAGCAGCATGGCTTCCTGAACAATCAGGAAGCCGGGACGTGAGTCATGAAGTGCCGCCCAGCTTCCTGATTGGTTAAGAAGCCAGGCTGCCTACCAACAAGTGAAGCTGGCTTCCTAGCCAATCAGGAAGCCAGGCGACACGTCATGACCCGCCTTCCAGCTTCCTGATTGGCTAGGAAGCCGGCTTCACTTTTTCCTAGGCAGCCTGGCTTCCTGACTAATCAGGAAGCTAGGAGGTGGGTCATTACGTGCCACCCGGCTTCCTGACTGTTTACGAGTACTCGCCCCAAATACTTGGTATTGGCATCGATACTAGTATCGGTGCATTCCTACAATCTATCATTTAACATTTTGCTTCACACATGGAAGGGTTAAAAAGAATCTGACACTTTGCCCAAGGTTGAGTGACATGTTTTCTTGACAGGATGCCCCCCCCCCACCAGCTATCTACACAGATGAAATCACCATCAGGCACAATTACCTAATGCACACAAATAAACACAACAATACAAGTCTGATGAACACATATCTAAAAAGTGTATCTAAAAACTAAATAAACCATTCAGAAGGTGCCAGCTGTCAGAATACAGTGGTGGGGATTTAAGCTGCTCTCTCTCATTCAGCCCATGAACTAAATGAGAAGAAACCAAACGTGTTTGGCCATCTTTACACTGCTTCAATTAGCATACACCAACTAAAAGTATAAAGATCAAGTTTTGGGTTTCCATGTTTATTCTGCATGCAAACTCTGTAATAAAAAAATCTGCTGTGTTCCAGTGAAGAATATAATACATGTTGACCTTTATGCAAATCTTTATTCATAATATAATCTGGTTATCAATGTTATCAAAACTATTTATACAAGGAGCAGACACAAGAACCCTGCAGGGGGCAAATCTAATGGTGTCAGTTTACTGACAGTATAAAACTCCTTTGTAGGCTACATGTTTTCCAGTTCCAGTGACGGTAGTCTGACAGATCATCATGAGGGCGAGAATTCTCTTGATGTTCAGCATTCTCAGTGTCTTCAGTAAAGGTAAATCACTCCTTTCTTTTTGTTTTCTGATTTTGTGACATTATTTCTAAATGTTAATGAAATATTTGCCATTCATCTGCTGATACTGGAAACATGATCTCATATTTTTTTGTGCAAAGGTATATTTCTTACCAGATTGTATATTAACACTTTCAAAATGATTCACAATGTTTGCCAAAAAAAAAAAAACACAGCCGAAAAATGTTTACTGAAATCTGTTTCCTACATGTAGGATTATGTGGTAAAACTCTGAACTGTTTCACTGTTAAAGGTTTACTCTTCTGAATGACAGAACTTGGTGAACATAGGAGTATCCTGTGGGGTATTGTTGCTAAAATAAGCTTTTGCTAGAGGATGCCACATCTGATGCCACATCTGGTTTGTTTTTTTAATGCACATGGGCAGAAAAAAAAACGCTGCTTTCTTTGCTTCTGAACACAGCTCTATTCCAACCAATGTGTCTATGCACATTGTGCCATTTAGATTAGTATTTTAGAGCACCATTCAGGGGCAAAGAAAAATATATATACTGTGTATATATATATATATATATATATATTTATCTCTGTAACTAGACAGTAAAGATGTAGCAGACTGATGAGTTTGACTCTCTGACACTCTGCTTTTTTTCTACTATCGGCATGCTCCTTGCACTACAGCACACCTGACTAGCTCCTTGTGCTGTGCCCCAAGTCGAAGCTCTCCTGTACAGGGCATGCAAAATAAGGTTTGTCCCTATATAGACGCAACATGCGGCTGTTGTCTCAGACAGCATCTCTATTCATCGTGGGGGGGGGGGCGCTTAGTCAGAGTGTTCCCGTAAGAGCTAGACAGGGAGATGTGCAAGGGCCATACCCCACCCCTCTGGTTAGCAGGCACCCCCCCCATCCGTTCCCCACTGCCTCATGCCACAAAAAGGCTAGGGACACCCCTGTGCAAGAGGCTGAGCTGATAACAAGTCACATTCAGATACATATTGCATTAAAAAGCAGTAGATTTACTGAAGTATAAATGATTACAGAGATGCATTTTTCTGTCTTCTTTTATAATCTGCCGGATGTTCATCTTTAAATAAGTTATTATCACACAAATATGTGTCCCCTAATGCCTAAGCCAGTATAACTCATTGTGGATCAGTAGCACCCAACAGTATCCACATTGATCCTGAAGCCCTTAAATTAGCTGAACGAGATGTTCACAGTCACATCTGAAAAGTGATGGCTGGCTTCCTATGTAGGTATACTTGACCGGTGAGTTTTTGGAGGTGGCTACTTTACAAGCTTCCTGCACCATATGGAATTTTTATAAGGGACCAAGCTGGTCGGGAGAATCCCCTTGCTGATTCCAGTTAGCAGTGTTAGCTATGCATAGGATGCAGAGTCATCCCTGGATTGGGAAAAGTGCCATTTACATTGGAGTGGCAACATGAATTGTGTGGAATGCATAGCTAGACTATTTTACTCTCAAGGGACTACAAGGCTCAATATTGTCCTTCAAGTGGGATTCCGCTATAAGGGAGCCTTATGCCAGACTGGCCAACAATGACACTGTACAAAGTTAGTACAGGTTTTTTTTGTTTTGTTTTGCATATCCTTGGCTGAATCCAATAACTGTTACCTATTCAGGTCTGAATCGCCTGTCCAGTGACACCTGTTCAGCCCCTGTCTGGTTAATCCTGGGTGACTGGCTCTATTCAGCCCTGTCTGGTTAATCCAGGGTGACTGGCTCTGTTCAGCACCTGTCTGGTCAATCCGGCAACAAGCTCTATTGCTTCTTTAGACAGGAATATCCTGTTTGGTTAGTCTGGCATATGGATGAGCTGACGTGAGTCACCCTAAGCTGATAAGAATCAATACTACGCACCCACTCCCTTCCCCGTCATCTTTAATGTAATAACTTAATTGTGACCTGTTACACTTGAAGGTTTTGCAGCTGCCTTACTTTTTTGCTGGCAGGAGAGGGCATGGCGGTCCATTGAAGTGAATGGCAGCATAGCCACGCCCTCCGGCTGCAATGCGATCATTATGCCTGTGGTCTGGTGCGATCAAAATGCTGCAAGCACTCTTTTGATCGCACTGGACCGCAGGCATAATGTGCCTTGCGATCCCATGCGGCCGATTGCATTGCGGCCGGAGGGTGTGGTTACGGTGCCATTTACTTCAATGGCCCGCCGCGCCCCCTCCTGCCCCACAATAAAGTGAGCTGGCCACAATGCAAGGCAGTGCGTTCTGGCCGGAATCGGGACGGAACGCACTGCATCTGGTGTGAACGAGCCCTAAAGGTGTGCCACTAAAATACACCTTACAACCATTGTACAACTTTTTTTTGTCCAGACATCTCACCCTCGTTCAATTTTCTTACAAGCCCATCATGCACAGACCAATGTAGTTCACAATTAACGCTTATCAGCACCACCACCTGGCCAATTTTCATTGATGGAAAAGGACAGATTTTCCTTTGAGCATGAGCAGTTTTCATCTTCAGATTTTTGTTGTAAAACAATGCCACTAACCTGTCAATTTTCCAACTAGACAAAGGTTTTCTAGGCTGATTGAAAGATAAAAATCTGCCAGTTGTACAGTAATTGAGGTTGTGCCATTTCCCATCAACTGGCAGATTTTCAGACAAAAACGCAATCGCAGACAAAAATCTCCAGATAATTGTAAAGTGTATGGGCACCTTTAGTTGCAGGTTAACGGCTGTGATTCTCAGTTTATATAGCTGCCAGCTGTATCTGATATTCAGGAACAATTCCAGGTTTTAGATATTTGTCCCAGTAAGTGCTTGTCCCTATACTGTCCCTGGTTTTCGGCAATAAAAAGTGTCTAATTTTAACACATAATTTCTTCCTTTCTGTGGATTGAATGCTTGTCATAGTTTAACCACTTCAGGACCACTGAAATAATAGACCCCTGGTGTCTCCTGTCACCTTCAAATGCTATCACATAGGGGGCTTGTTAGCACCTTTGTTATAGCAAAAAAAGTTAAGTGTAAAAAAACTTAAAAGTGTTAAAAAGTTTTTAAAAAATAAACAAATTTGGCAAAAAAAAATGTGTCTATGAATTTATACAATATATATAAAACTTTGTCAGAGGTGAATGATGAGATCATTATTTTAATATTACTTTTTTTTTCAGAACAAGTATCTTCTTTTCTGCTTCCTAATCTTAATGAAAACACACCCTCAAAACCAGCAGGTAATTTTCTATATTATGAGAATGGTTCTTATCAGACTTAAAGTCAACCTGTACTGTGCCCATGCATGCATTGTGGTTCTCCCGAAGTGGAGTTGCATTGTGCAAGACTGGCTCTGCCCCACCTGCCTCCCCTGACCGCACGTCCCTGCTGCATCTACTTTGCAAAGTGAATGTTTATTTGTAGAAAAAAAATAAAACTGAACATTTTCAATACCTAATTCTGAAAAGGGAATATACAATTACAACAGGATTTTAACTTGCACTTGATTGGATGGTTGAAGTAAACAGAGCCTCACTTTATTCACGATGCTGAGTGATACAGAACTTGATGAACATTCTTTCTCCTGTAGTAAATGAACACTTCTATGTGTCAATCATGGGTAAGGCAAGACAAAAAAATTGAAACACACCTTGAAGAGTACAATAGCTCTGCACAAATTACAGTAGACACATCAGCCATTAAAGCTGAACTCCGGGATGGGCAAATTTTGTCTGAATACAGAAGACATGTGTATTCTGACTTGAATCGTGGTGTGCTATGTGTATTTCTTCCCGATCTGTCCAGTAATTTAGTGTAAAACGTTGCCTCTATGCAGGAGCTTTCTGTAATAAAGACCAGTCACTGGTGCTCTATCTCCTTGTGCAGGGTGACTGGTCTTGTATCCGCCCACTCCTGTAGTTTTCTGCAGGCAGCCTGTAGTGGATAGAGCCTGCAGGGTCCCTCCCACAGCACTACTATCTGCACAGTCTATGTGCAGTACAGTGATTATGTCACCACTACTGTTACAATATCTGAGCTTGCAAAGACATTAGTTCAGCTTTAAGCTTTCAGAGAACTGAACAATATCAATAATGCATTCATATTTATTTCTAAGAGTAAGTACACTTTGCAAATATGAAAGCAACCTAGTGCTACAAAAGAACACTAGACTGTCATTATGGCTTCATCACTATCTGGACAAAAGATATTGATGTAATGTTTTCCATTTCTTTTCAGTACAAGGATCCTGTTCAACTAATGCTAGAAATCTGCAAGAAACTATTTCAATGTAAGTTTTGCCTTGTAATAACGTATCGGCTTTTTGAAAATGAATATAAATGATATACAATAAAATATAAAAAAATATGAAAATAAATATTTTGCATTTCTAAGTGTCCAGTGTCCATCTGAGTGCCAGGTGAATGGAAGGAATGTTTGGGGAACGGATGTCTACACAGATGTAAGTTATATTTAGCAATGTTCTCATAAAACACTTAATCATAACATATAGTATATAATGCAGAAAAGTCTGAATACAATCCTTTATTAAATATCATACATGTCTCTTAGGATTCCTCCATCTGCAAAGCAGCTATCCATGCAGGAATATTAAGTCACAATGGAGGACTAGTGACAGTGGAGAAGATATCTGGTCAGCCCAGTTACAGTGGATCGGCTAGGAATGGAATCACAACTTTAAGCTATGGGCCATGGTCTGGATCATTTGCGCTCCATAGTACATCAATACCAGCAACTGCTAACCCCACAAAAGCACAAACCCAAAAACCACCAGGTACTCTCCTAACTGGTCATAGTAGATTTATACAGTTTTGAGCATGAAACATGGGTCAAGGGATAAAAATTCAAACAATGCATATAAAAATTAGGTACAAATTACAGTACATACAGTATATTAACAAGGAAGATTTAAAGCCTATTGCTGCCTTTCCCTCGGTGTCCTTGGGATCCCCTACCTCAACCCTGAACTTCAGGGGAAAAAAGCAGATCGTCCGAGAACCGGCGGGGGTGATCATGGACCCAAGGTAAGTGTTTTGGGTGGGGGGCATGAAAAGGTAGCAGGGTATTTTTTACCTTTAATGCAGAGAATACATTAAAGGAGAACTATGAGATGAGTGATTTCCACTCACCTCATAGTTCTAAGCCGGCCTGTGACAATGAGACTGTCACAGGTCGGCTCAATTATAGTTAAATTTAACTATAATTGAATCAGTATCAAATTCCAACTGACACTTTGCTCATATTAAGGCAAAACTGTTTTCCAAAAGAGAGCACTGGATTACCCAGCCCGACAAAAAAATCATTTTTCTTGGTGCCTTGCTTTTTAGGCCTGTTCTGTGTTATTTGGGGCGCTGATTTAAAAAATTGCATTAGTTAGAATGCATCAGCTCTAGTTTCTGTTTTCCTGAAAGAGAGCAATGGACTATCATCACCACTTTTCATTATGTTCTCATTAGTTATTGGACAAGCAGACTGATGCAGTGCTTTCCATTATTTCCAGTACAAGGATCCTGTTCAACAACTGCAAGAAACCTACAAGAACCCATATCAGTGTAAGTTCTGTTTCATATTAACAGATATGCAGGAACAGATACAGTTAGCAATGAAAAATTACAAATAGTTTTACATAAACAAGTTGTAAAGAAAAAAAACAATGTTTTGTGCTTTCAAGTGTCCAGTGTCCTTCTGAGTGCCAGGTCAATGGAGGAAATGTTTGGGGAACTGATGTCTACACAGATGTAAGTTACACCCACTCCAACTATCCTTATATGTTATATCAAATAGTGGAGGCCAAAACTGATCTGTCCTTTAAATATCATCCTTATTTCTTAGGACTCCTCTATTTGCAAAGCAGCTATCCATGCAGGAATACTAACTCACAATGGAGGACTGGTAAAAGTAGAGAAGACACCTGGTCAACCGAGCTACAGTGGGTCAGCTAGGAATGGAATCACAACTGCAAGCTATGGGCAGTGGCCTGGATCATTTGTATTCTATGGTTCCTCAATACCAGCAACTGCCAACCCCACAAAAACACCAACCCAAAAACCACCAGGTACTTTCCTAACTGGCCCTAGTAGATTTATAACTTTTTGAGCATGAGACGTGGGTCAAGGCATAGAAAAACAAACAAAAAATTCATATAGAAATTAGGTACAAAGTAAAATACATATATTAACAAGGGAGCTTTACATTTAACTATAATTAGATCAGTATCACATTCCTACTGACACTATGCTCATATTAAAGCAACACTGTTTTCTGAAAGAAAGCACTGGATTATCATTGCTACTTTTCATTATGGGACATTATTTATTGGACAAGCAGACTGATGCAGTATGTTCCATTTTTTCCCAGTACAAGGATCTTGTTCAACAACTGCAAGAAACCTACAAGAACCCATATCAGTGTAAGTTCTGTTTCATATTAACAGATATACAGGAACAGATACAGTTAGCAATGAAAAATGACAAATAGTTTTACATAAATAAGTTGTAAAGAAAGAAAAACAATGTTTTGTGCTTTCAAGTGTCCAGTGTCCTTCTGAGTGCCAGGTCAATGGAGGAAATGTTTGGGGAACTGATGTCTACACAGATGTAAGTTACACCCACTCCAACTATCCTTATATGTTATATCAAATAGTGGAGCCCAAAAGTGATCTGTCCTTTAAATATTATGCTTATTTCTTAGGACTCCTCTATTTGCAAAGCAGCTATCCATGCAGGAATGGTAACTCACAATGGAGGACTGGTAACAGTAGAGAAGACACCTGGTCAACCTAGTTACAGTGGGTCAGCTAGGAATGGAATCGCAACTGCAAGCTATGGGCAGTGGCCTGGATCATTTGTATTCTATGGTACCTCAATTCCAGTAACTGCCAAGCCCAAAGAAACACCAACCCAAAAACCACCAGGTACTTTCCTAACTGGCCTTAGTAGATGTATAACTTTTTGAGCATGAGACCTGGGTCAAGGCATAGAAAAACAAACAAAAAATGCATATAGAAATTAGGTACAAAGTACAATACATATATTAACAAGGGAGCTTTACATTTAACTATAATTAGATCAGTATCAAATTCCTACTGACACTATGCTCATATTAAAGCAACACTGTTTTCTGAAAGAAAGCACTGGATTATCATTGCTACTTTTCATTATGGGACATTATTTATTGGACAAGCAGACTGATGCAGCATGTTCCATTTTTTTCCAGTACAAGGATCCTGTTCAACAACTGCAAGAAACCTACAAGAAACTATTTCAGTGTAAGTTAACAAAAACTGAACAACAACAGATACAGTTAGCAATGAAAAATGACAAATAGTTTTATAAAGATAAGGTGTGAAAAAAAATGTTTTCTGCTTTTAAGTGTCCAGTGTCCTTCTGAGTGCCAGGTCAATGGAGGAAATATTTGGGGAACTGATGTCTACACAGATGTAAGTTACACCCACTCCAACTATCCTTATATGTTATATCAAATAGTGGAGGCCAAAACTGATCTGTCCTTTAAATATCATCCTTATTTCTTAGGACTCCTCTATTTGCAAAGCAGCTATCCATGCAGGAATACTAACTCACAATGGAGGACTGGTAAAAGTAGAGAAGACACCTGGTCAACCGAGCTACAGTGGGTCAGCTAGGAATGGAATCACAACTGCAAGCTATGGGCAGTGGCCTGGATCATTTGTATTCTATGGTTCCTCAATACCAGCAACTGCCAACCCCACAAAAACACCAACCCAAAAACCACCAGGTACTCTCCTAACTGGCCCTAGTAGATTTATAACTTTTTGAGCATGAGACGTGGGTCAAGGCATAGAAAAACAAACAAAAAATGCATATAGAAATTAGGTACAAAGTACAATACATATATTAACAAGGGAGCTTTACATTTAACTATAATTAGATCAGTATCAAATTCCTACTGACACTATGCTCATATTAAAGCAACACTGTTTTCTGAAAGAAAGCACTGGATTATCATTGCTACTTTTCATTATGGGACATTATTTATTGGACAAGCAGACTGATGCAGTATGTTCCATTTTTTCCCAGTACAAGGATCTTGTTCAACAACTGCAAGAAACCTACAAGAAACTATTTCAGTGTAAGTTAACAAAAACTGAACAACAACAGATACAGTTAGCAATGAAAAATGACAAATAGTTTTATAAAGATAAGGTGTGAAAAAAAATGTTTTCTGCTTTTAAGTGTCCAGTGTCCTTCTGAGTGCCAGGTCAATGGAGGAAATGTTTGGGGAACTGATGTCTACACAGATGTAAGTTACACCCACTCCAACTATCCTTATATGTTATATCAAATAGTGGAGGCCAAAACTGATCTGTCCTTTAAATATCATCCTTATTTCTTAGGACTCCTCTATTTGCAAAGCAGCTATCCATGCAGGAATACTAACTCACAATGGAGGACTGGTAAAAGTAGAGAAGACACCTGGTCAACCGAGCTACAGTGGGTCAGCTAGGAATGGAATCACAACTGCAAGCTATGGGCAGTGGCCTGGATCATTTGTATTCTATGGTTCCTCAATACCAGCAACTGCCAACCCCACAAAAACACCAACCCAAAAACCACCAGGTACTCTCCTAACTGGCCCTAGTAGATTTATAACTTTTTGAGCATGAGACGTGGGTCAAGGCATAGAAAAACAAACAAAAAATGCATATAGAAATTAGGTACAAAGTACAATACATATATTAACAAGCTAGCTTTAAATTTAACTATATTTAGATCAGTATCAAATTCCTACTGACACTATGCTCATATTAAGGCAAAACTGTTTTCCAAAAGAGAGCACTGGATTACCCAGCCCGACAAAAAAATCATTTTTCTTGGTGCCTTGCTTTTTAGGCCTGTTCTTGGTTACTTGGGGCGCTGATTAAAAAAATTGCATTAGTTAGACGGCATCAGCTCCAGTTTCTTAGATATGGTCGAATTTATTAATTTTTTTTGTCATTTTTTTAAAAGATCTTGCTGATCAACTTGTTGTTCTGCTACCCAGTTTGTGTTTTTGTGTACAAGTTATCAGATATAGTGAATGTTTATGTACTTCTAACTGTAATTTTACATCAGAAACATTGGACTCTAAAGGGTAAGTATAACCCAAGTGAATGGCACCTTTTTATCCTGCCACCATTACATATACAGCTAGGCCTGATGAAACAATTTGTAAAGGCTTTGAATAAAGATGGTTTGTGCAATAAATACATGGTGCATAAATTACCTGGACTTACCATGGAAAAACTGAAGGCAGGAATTTTCAATAGGCCACAAATCAGACAGCTCATACATGACCCACATTTCATAGAATCAATGAATGAAATCGAATCTTTCACCTGGTCTTCATTTGTTCTTGTGAAAAACTTCCTTGGCAACAAGAAGGCAGACAAAAACACTCACTTAGCAAAGGAGATACTCGTACATTTCAACAGGCTTGGCTGTAAAATGAATGTTAAAATCTGCAACTTCTAAACCCACAAAAGCTCCAACCTTCCAAATGGTTTTAGTGGATGTATACTTTATGTCCCTTTGGGGCAGGTGAAAAAAACAAACACATAATGCAAAAAAAACCAAAAAACTGTTTATGAAGTGTGGGGACCATAAGAGTTAAATGGATAATTTTTAATACAATTACTATGTAGAAGGTAAACTACCAATATAATTTAAAAAAAAAGGTTTCCACCTAAAACAGCTGGACCAAATTGGCTGCAATTGGGAAGTGTGCTTTGAACATAATAACACACTCTAATGCTAAAAACTGACTGCTTAAGTGATTTAAGAGAATATCAGAATGACTAACACTTTTTGAACAAGTAACTCAACACAATGTTTTTCCTTTCTTTCTAGTACAAGGAACTTGTTCAACCACTGCTAGAGATCTACACGAATTGATTGCACTGTACGTATTGTTTTGTGATGACTGATTTTGAAAACAAGATAAAAGTAAAATAGCAAAAACATATAATAGAGAAAGCTGTGCATGTCGCACAAAAAATCATACCAGTGTTTTCTGTACCCTAGAGTGTTGTGTCCATCAGCTTGCACGGGTAATGGAAGGAGTGTTTGGGGAACTGATGTCTACACAGATGTAAGTTAACACACTGTTACTACTGTCATGTAGCAGGCAGTATCAACAAAAAGTACAATACACACTAAAATTGTTAATTACATTTCATGCATTTCTTTCAGGATTCCTCCATTTGTAGAGCAGCTATCCATGCTGGGATATTGAGTGATAATGGAGGATTGGTGACAGTGAAGAAAGCACCTGGTCAAGCAAGTTACAGTGGTTCAACCTGGAATGGAGTCACGACAAACAATTACGGAGCTTGGTCTGGATCATTTGTATTCTCTGATGCCTCAAAGCCTCCAACTCTTATACCCACAAAAGCACCAACACAAAAGCCACCAGGTAGTCTCCTTTCAAATAACAATAGTGAACACACATTCTAAGTCCAACAGGGTTGGGAAACGGTAAAGAGCTCAAACAGATTATGCATTATACAAAGATTATTTGCATGGTACAGTACCCATATCATCTAATAGGCTTCCAATTAAGAGCAAATGGACCAGTAAAATATTTCTATGGGATGAGATGGGTACCCATGCTTTGAACATAGAAAAAAAATTCTGATGCAAAATTGCAGACTGCTGCATTGTGAGTAATAATGGAAGATTGGTAACCATGAATATATCACCTGGTCAAGTAAATAAACGTGGATCAACCTGGAATGGAGTTGCAAAAAAAAACAATTATGAACCTTGATCTTTATCAATTTTATTATTTGATGCCTCAAAAAAACTAACTCCTAAACCCATAAAAGCACCAATTGAAAAAGCCGCATAGTACAATTCACATTCTATGTTCAACAACGTTGAAAAACTGTAACAAGCTCAAACAGATGATGCACAATAACAATTTAATGAACAAGGTACACTCGCCATAATAAGCAATAGGCTTCGAACCTAAATGCTGATAATCCATTAATATTACTATTGGATGAAATGGGCCACCATATTTTAAACATAGAAAAAAGTCTCATACAACAATTCTCACTATTGCTGTGTCCCAGTTGGACCAATATCATGTTTTCCTTTTCTTTCCAGTACAAGGAACCTGTTCAACTACTGCTAGAGACTTTCAAGAATCTTTTGCACTGTAAGTTTTGTCTACTAACATGGTTAACTGGATAAAAGTAACAAAGAAAACAGATTAAATATGAAAAGTTGTGGTTGCTGCAAAAATGCATATCAGTGTTTTGTATTTTCTAGAATCCAATGTCCATCAGACTGCCTGGCTAATGGAAGTACTGTCTGGGGAACTGATGTCTACACAGATGTAAGTTAATCTCATTGTTATTGTTATGTAAAGACAAGATTCAGGCTGGCGCAAACAAATGGGACTGGTGCTTACGCAGCCAATGCTAGGAACCATGGGGCTGCCCTCTCAACCAGGGAGTCACTCACTGGAATCTTGACGACATGCAACAAAACACAGAGCAGGGGCCACCCCCTAGTGCAGTATGTTTATTGACTAAATGATGAAATAAGAGTAAACCAACCCCTTCCTCAGAGCAAGACCTTTTAGGTCTTGCTCTGAGGAAGGGGTTGGTTACCCCTAAATGCGTCAGCTTGCCCCCCCGCCCCCCTTGTTGGGGTGCATTGTTGGACCATCAGACTCTGTTATTGATATGTCTGATTTCCTTAAGGAATAGTAAGTAGAAGCTTTTTACTCCTTATTTCATCAATAAACATACTGCGCTTGGAGGTGGGGCCTGCTCTATGTTTTGCTGCATGTTATGTAAAAGGTAGTACAAATAAGGCAGTTCCATGTATAAGTAAACTATCAGCAAATACCATATTTGTTTCTCAGGATTCCTCCATTTGCAAAGCAGCTATCCATGCTGGAATACTGGGTAATAATGGAGGTTTAGTGCATGTGCGAAAGACACCTGGTCAATCAAGTTACAGTGGATCAACAAGAAATGGAGTCTCAACGAACAACTATGGATATTGGCCTGGATCATTCATTTTCAATGGTGCCTCAAGACCACCCACTCCTAAACCCACAAATGTGCCAACTCAAAAACCACCAGGTATTATATCAACTGATCTCAGAAGACAAACTCATTATGTTCTTCAAATAACATATTCCGGGATTTTGCAAATATCTCAGACATTTAGAAGTTTAAAATGTACTTACCATTTTTTACTATTGACTTCCATGGGTAACTGCACACTAGTCATTTTAAAATAATATAACTGTACAAATCAGTGGCTTGTGCTTAGTCAAAATCAGTATAACATATAACAATATTTGGTCAAATTGACTGATGTTTTCCATTTCTTTTTTGTAATAAATTCTTTATTTTCAAGTTTTCAAATATTTTAAACAATAACATAGCCTCAACGAGGATGAAGATAGGAAAACAGAAATCACAAAAGACAAAAACATAGCATGGGATCCATAAAATAACAAGCAATGTTTTCAATTTCTTTTCAGTACAAGGGACCTGTTCAACTACTGCTAGAGACCTACAACGATCAATAACAATGTAGGTTTTGAATTATAATGACTTTCTTTAAATAAGTAAAATTTACATAGGAAATAATATTGAAAATGCTCTTTAAAAAAACAGCAAACCAATGTTATCTATATCTTAGGGTCCAGTGTCCATCGAATTGTTTATTGAATGGACAGAATGCGTGGGGAACTTATATCTACACGGATGTAAGTCAAACGCACTAATACTATTCTCACATTAAAATTAAAATGAAGCCTAGTTTACTGTTATTCATTATCCTGGTTGTTTCTTAGGATTCTTCAGTTTGCAAAGCAGCTATCCATGCTGGAATTTTGGAAAATGACGGAGGATTAGTGGCAGTAAAGAAGATACCTGGTCAAAGCAGTTACAGTGGATCCACCAGAAATGGAATCACAACAAATAACTATGGAGCTTGGTCTGGGTCATTTATATTTCATAATGCAGAAGAACCTGAGACCCCTCAATCTACAGATGGCCAAGCACAATGGATAGAGCAGATTTTAGGGTGATAAGAAAAGAAAAGGTGGACATGGATAAAGTGTTATAGGTGTATCCAGTGTGATTAAATAATAATGAGCACATCTTGTACTAACAGTTGCTACTATTTTAGAGATAAGATATGTTACCTGCACGCTAAACGTTGCTCAGCAAGTGTTTTTTTTATTTGTTAAACATTCATTATATAATAAACAACAGAAAAGATCAAAAACAGAATATTACCATTCCGTAGATAGCAATAACAGCATCAATAAGGTCAAATCACCATGTAACAAGGAGGTTATCACATGGCAGCAAGGCACATTGCCATTGTTGTAGAGTTTGTCTCTTAAGGTATTACGGAAGGTAAATAATAGAAGCCAACAATCAAAATGGCCAAAACTTTCATATCAGATGTCATGCATTGCTATTTTCTAACAATTGAAAAGGGTTGGGTAGGTGGAAACCAATTCTTAAGAGAGATTGAAAATTGTGAGTTTCACGTAGGTCATGTATATTCTTTGGGAGTAACAATTAGGGGTGTGAGCATACACTTTGGGAGGGGTCAGCCAGGGGCTCAAATCATTCTCTGGACTAGTGTACTTAAAGAGGGAAAATGAGAGGTGAGGTGGGGGAAGAAAAACAAAAAACAAAAAGAGAGGTGGCGTGGGGAAGGAAGGGAGACAGGGTTGGTGGTCCACATAACAAAAGTTATTACAGGAGGTCCCTGAGTTTAGTGTTGTAAAAGGAGCTTCCTATATTTGTCTGAGGAGGTGTATACTATCCAGTAAAACCATGCTGTATGAAATTTTGAATTGGACACTTTAATGGAACTAGTGAGGTCTTCCATCAGTTTAATGTCATTGTTTCTGCAGAGCTATTGATGTTTTTTTTTTTATTCTTTCACAATAAAAAAGGAACTTTTCAAGATCTAATAAAGTCCCCTATATCAGGCAAGAATGTGGAAGGATCCACTGTCAGGGTTGAAATATCTGTGTCCCTGTTAAAGATATTTTCCTTGCTTCTCATTCTGTCTGTCTCCTTTATCTTGTGAGGAGAAATGTCCCTAATGAGGACACAGACAGACTGAGGGCTGGGTCCCCCTTAAGGATATTTTTCCTTTACTTCCTCTTCTGTATGACACCCATCAAATAGCAGGCAGTTGGGAGATTTTTCTTTCACTTTCTTTTCTGTCTGTTATCCATAGCTGGGTGGAGAAGTAAGGAAACATTTCTAAGGGTACATTCAGATAGCAATACAAAATTGACAGACTTTTTAACATACCCACACTCTACACAATATTGAAAGCAGGGTTGGCTAGTGCTAGTAGCAGCATTGTAAGCCTCCTGTGTGCTCCTTTATTTTGCCGCTGGCCTGCTTATGAGGTCTGCAACCCAAAGGGTCAACTGAGGGAGCACGGAAGGCAGGCTAAGAATGCTACTGCTATATGAGAGGCAGTTGCTTGGCATGTCAACCTCCAGCAGAAAGTGCTATTACTGGCAGGATCTCACGCTGAGAAACTTTGCAGCAGATTCACAAAAAATGATTTACTGAAGAAAACTCTATACATTGAGGCATGGCGTTAAACAACCTGAAAAATATAATTGGGAGTTAAATTCACCTAAAAGTGACCCTTTTGCTTTGCCCCGATTAGGCCGTTTCCCTTTAACAAGTCTGAGACCTGGTTCACACTGAGCAAAATAGCAAAACTATGACCAAAAAATCCCATTAATTTCTATAGCCCTGTTCACATGTGAGCATTTTGTCGCAATAAGCAAAATGCCTGTCGCTGGAAAAAGTACATGAGCTTTTTTTTTTACAGCTCATTTTTAGCCCCATAGATATCAAAACGAAACAATTGAAAACGCTTGTTTGCTGTGTTTTTTATGTGCGTTTTATGCACGTTTGCTCATTAACATCAATGAGCTACAATCTGCTCACAAAAACACGCAATTTGATTTATGCACATACAAATGCACAAAAAAGGCACAAAAACATGCATCAAAAACTGTGCAAAACCGCTGTCGCCTAGGTGTGAACCCAGCCTGAAGGATAATTACATTTTCCCTTCCTCTGGATCAACCTTGATGAATGTTTTATTAAAAAAAAAGTTTCTCTTAAATGGCATTTGTCTTTTTCTAACCTTGGACCAGTAACTACATACACATGTATCTATTTGTTCCTCGCTGTATACTTTACTGAAATTCAGAAACAGACTGAGGACAAGGACCTTTATTTCCATGTGTCTGTTGTCAGTACTATTCCATTAATTACATAGTAAAATCATGTGTGAGAGGACATTGGTGGCTCTCTGGAAAACAAAGGACAACCATAGGAAAGAAGCTTCAGATATTCATCCAGAGAAGGTACTGCAACCTTAAACAGGTACATTTTGTATGTTATATTTCTATGTCTATTGGTTAAGAGTAGACTAGATCTGTGTAGTTTGTTGTATCTCACATCAGATTGCCGAGCTAGAGCTACAGAATAGAATCTAAAACTAATCACATACATTATAGTGTGTATAGTATCCTATATATATCCTACACCCTCAACTATGTAGTGCAAGGGCCTGCCCAACTCCATACACATTAAATGAATTGTATAGACTAACTTCTGCCTTATATCGTTTTCTGTCAATCTAAAAGGAGATTCTCAGACTTGTTCCTAATCAGCGGCTCAAAGCACTGAAGCAAGAGGCTCCACATGGCAACCAGACAGCCAGCATCTCCACAAAGAAATCATACTAATAGCAACCTCTGATCTGATCTCTCATGATAGCCTTTGTTTGAATATAAACAATTGAATCCAGTTGCATATTTAAAAACATTTTAGTGTTTGTTGAATATGCTTTGCTGGAACTCTTTACTGAGAGTGTATTAAAGATGGATCATGTTAATCCTGTGGCTTCAGTGCTTCTGATTCCCTGACTTGGAACATGTAGGCAGATCAGACATTCTGAAATCTCTATAACTAGTTTTCTGGGGTGTTTCATTCTGCTGATCATATATACAGCTATTTAAAAATAATACAAAATAAACTATTTGACTTTAAACACTTAACATACATCTTTAGCAATATATATTATTTAGGGATGTCCCAATACCAATGCTGGTATTGGGGCCAGTACATGGCATTTTAACAAGTACTTGTGCTCGCAGAGCCCTGTAGAGCCTGGCACCCACTCGCAGATCCCTGGAGAGACCCAAACGCAGCCCTGGTGAGATCTGCACGCTGCCCTGGTGAGACCTAAATGCAATCCTGGTGAGATCTGCAGACAGCCCTGGTGAGACCCAAATGCAGCCCTGGTGAGACAGCACACAGCCCTGTATAACTGCTGCATAATCATGGATTATTGAGATCTGTAGTCCTCTATAGCCGGTTGCCATTATCCATTGCTGTATAATCAATGAGAATGGCAAGCGGCTACAGAGGACAACAAATCTCAGCAATCCATGATTGCTGGTTGCAATTCTCTATTGCTGAATAATCATTGATTGATGGAATCTGTAGTCCTCTATTGCTGGTTGCCATTTTCCCTTGCTGAATAATCATGGATTGAGTTACAGTTCTTTATAATTATAAAGAAACTGCCCTAAAATCATTAGCCTGTATTGTTTTAGAAAAAAATTCTGTGCACTTAGATTAAAATGTTGCTGGGCTTGTAGCATATCATGGCAAGTGGGTGAGTCTCTGTCACTTTGCTGACAGTTATCCTAAATCAAAAAAACTCAGACTCACAAAAGGGCCACCAACAAGTTCAATGCCATTGTTTTCCATCTTACACTGTGCACCTTAATTAAGTTGTTACCTGTGATTATCTTTCATTGTTATTTTTAAAAAATCCCCTTAAATGAGATCTGAATCTAACAAAATCAAGATTATTATATTCTTTTATATATACCCCTTGCTTCCATGTAGTGCCAATACACATTGATTTCAGAAAAAATATAGTGTAAACATTTTTACTTCAAACCCAGAAGTAGGCAAATAAACCAAATTCCGGAAAAACAAAATCAAACACAATTTTCCTAGCATCTGTGGGCTGTATTTGTATATGGAAAGTGGTGAAGTTTCACCCAGAATCCATGAAATTTACATAACACAGCTTGTGCCACTAGACACCTACATAGCCCTGCAAACAGCTCGGTAGAGATGTGCTCTTACTGTTCAAACAAACACTCAGCAGTGAGGGAGATCCTCAATATTTCAATCCTTTTAAACAGTGAGAAATATTTATAAAACTTGACTAAGCTGAAAACATTTAGCTTAGCCACATTTTTGCATTTTGTGTTCATTTAAACTGTACACAAAATGGATGATGAGATGTGAACAATATAGTCAATGGTAATAAAGTGCATGAAAAAAAATCTAAGAAATGAGGGCAGTGCTACTGACCATGGCACGCCATGCATTTAGTCTTTGGTCCCAGCATAAAAGGTGTCTGAGATAGGATTACACTGAATAATGCTTTTACCCTTTATTATAAAATACGAACTCCCCTGAACTGGGCTAAGTTTTGCTTTTCCTAATCCTATGGAATGGTTATAATTCATATATTTTTGGAGGAATTTCTATATTTATGGAGTTATGGAGGGAAAAGCTTACCTTAAGTATTATTAAAGTAGAATTAAAGGCTTTGTGTTTTTTACCTTAGTGCATTCTTTGCATTGAGGTTAAAAAACACCAAATACTTTTCTATTACAATACAGACAAACATACAGTAAATGTCATAGTATACCGTGGTGTTACAACCAAATATGGCCCAATCAAAATGTATACAGAAAGTATATAAACATATGCAAAAACACTGATTAATTAACAATAGATAAACATGTGAAATAATGTATAAACTTGTGAAAAAAACAAGAAATAATGAAAGATAGAAGCTGATTAGTTGCCATGCACAACTGGTCCAGATGTTGTCTGCTGTTGATAAATTCAAAATACATTCCCTTCACATTGCCTTTAGGGATGCCATGTTACTCAAGGAGAATATGGGTAGACATATAGTGTAGTATGTCTAAAAACTGCTTTTATTAAAATGAACTAAAAACACTTACAAAATTCAGATTATTGAGTATTTCACAAGAATCCTTTTATGGTTATTCAGAAGACTCCAGTCACTTCCTACCCAACGTGTACATACTGAGATCATAACTCTTTGTTTTTATATTCTCCAACAGACCAATTTTATTTAAATTACTTGTAGTTCTACTAATGTCCATCAAAGGTCCTCAGGCAGACACTACAATTGTCAATTTATGAGAATCCTTCATCCTACAACATTATCCAATTGATATTGTAATTCAAATAAAATTCCAATATATTCAATATATGAAAAACAACATTTTTCCGAGCTAGTAATCATACACATCTAATACATTGAAACATATATAAATGAATCGCATATATGATCCTTCAAACAAATAAGGCATACATAATTTATCCAAACATTTTAAGTACCAATTTAAAAAGGAAAATATCTCAGAATGAATTGAGATGGATTTACACCCTGGAAACCATGCAGGAAGGAGGATTAAACATAGAACTGGATCTTAACTGTTTTCTGAGTAATGATTAAATAGTGGGGAGGGAGTTTTTAGGTCATTTTGTCTCATCAGCTTCTGTTTGGTTATATTTAGGACCACCCTAGTATTAGTTGGTCTTATTACTATCATTTTAATTTTCAGTATTTTCATTTAAATACTTTTATGTAGTTTTTATATTAAGTTATGGGTTGTTGTTTTATGTATGAATAATATATTGAATATGATGTCACTGCACTGAGCTGAGCCGGACGAACGGGCGTTTTCATTGCTTTGCTGCCATTTGCCTTGCTGGTTTGATCCAGCAATGCTCAATGCCTGTACTGTTTACACCATTGTGAGTGCACGTTTTATTTAATAAATTGCATTTTATTGGACGTTACGCACTATGTCCATGTCCTTTTTCTCTTTCCTCCTGGATTTATACTGGTACCTGTGATCTGAGGAGACCTTATCGCCTTTTCTGTGCATGGGCTTCCCTTCCCCATTAAGAAGGGAAAAGGCGCATTTATCAAACCTATTTTTTTTTATAATCTTAATATGTTCCTGTATCCTGACTTTTAATTGCCTTGTGGTCATATCAATATGTTGGTTTGCCATTTACATTGGACCTGAATGGTGTTATATTTGACCTATTCTTAGTGACCCTACATCCTATATACAGGGTAGAAGCCCACCCCACCAAAAAATTTAGCCGTTTTAGTCAGTCTATTATATTTTTAGCTATCCTATCTCACAGTGTAGGAGCCTTTCAATAAATAATCCTGGGTTAATGGGGAATAAGAGGTCCCAGAGTTCTATCTCCTTTCAAAATTCCTCAATGTTTGTGGAGAGTTGTTTCCACGTCCCTGTATTGTACTGTATAGTCCGTAATGAAAGATATAGGAATCTCCTCCTCCTACTTACTCTTGACCCCTAACAGGTTCTTTCTTTCCATTTTCTTTCTTATTTACCCTCTCGATCTTTCTTTTATCACATCCCTTTTTTTTATAGCATCTCCTCTGGATCACCTTTGATTGTTCCTCATAGTCATTATCCCAGGCACAATTTTGTTTAATCCATTATTGTAATAAGGTGTAAGATGATTTACTTACTACAGACCAATTGTTATTGCCTTGATATTCATTCAAGCCTTCTGTATCGGTTACAGACATCCAGGGGCTGATTTACGAAGCCCAACACGCACACGCGCAGG
>NW_017306927.1:940493-941520 GCF_000935625.1 Nanorana parkeri | reverse complement strand
TTTGAATTATTTTTGGGATTGAAGATCGACTGATTTTTTAACGTGGTATGTATATAACTCCTACTCGCAGTAGAGGGTATATTAGATTGTACTTGTGGGGTCAAATAACGTTCTTTCCAGTTCCAACCTCCTCCCCAATGGGGTCTAAAGTTCTCTTGTTCTGGAGCGACATTTTGTCTCTGTCCCCATTTTTGGTGACCCCCATAATTTTGGTGGGGTCTTTCTCTCTGGAATGCATTTTTTTGAGCATTTCCTAAAAAATTAGGATTTTGACCCTGAGTATTTTTAACCCATTGACGAGTTTCGGGAAAAGTCCTAGGAGTTTGTTCCATACTTTCATTCCCCTGTATAAGCAGAGGATGATATCTGTCAGATAGTGGTATATTTGGGGTAGGTGGGGTCCCATTTTTTATTATTATATTTTTTGTATTAGAAGGAGCGCTATTATCCTTTTCTCTCTTTCTTTTCTTATATATAGGCTTCCATGGTAAATTCTCTTCTATATTAACCTCATTGTCACAGGTACTATCCTGATCCTTAAGGCTACTATCGCAACTCTTAATCCCTCCTTCTAGAGATTGCCATCTGTATATTTTTCCATGCTTAAAATCCGTCATATCACGTATATATTTTTTGTGTTTTTTATTTTTTATTTCCAAATCCCGTTTGCTAAGAAATTTTTCTATGTCATCAACATATGTTTTAGATTCATCTAAGTTTGGATAGGTTTCTATTTTTGTCTTTAGTTCATGAATTT
Source organism: Nanorana parkeri (assembly GCF_000935625.1). Lineage (NCBI taxonomy): Eukaryota > Metazoa > Chordata > Amphibia > Anura > Dicroglossidae > Nanorana > Nanorana parkeri. The sequence continues at coordinate 940,763 of NW_017306927.1, read as the reverse complement.
TCCCTTCGATCACATTTAATTTTCGTCTTTTCCGTCTAATAATTAATTGGAGAAGTTTCTCTTCACAATGGTGAAAGAAACCGGTCCATTCTGTATTTGACTCCTGATCATTTAAACTATCATTTGGTGGGGTATCCCATCTGAGGCTTCTTGGTATGATCTCGTCAGCCAAGTATCTCTCATGGGAAGCAATGTCCCACCATAAAACTAACTGTTTTTCCATTGCTAGATAGGAATCTAGCAATGCATTCCTATGGGCAAAAATGTATT
>NW_017306927.1:940115-940372 GCF_000935625.1 Nanorana parkeri | reverse complement strand
AATGACAATTGGTTTCATCAGTATCTTCTGTAAATATATCTAACCAAATGCAATTATAATTACTAGTAAACATATACATTTAAATTTTATACACTATAACAATATAATCATAAAAAGTAGGGGTGGGGAGCAATCTCGATGAAAGTTACATATAAAACTTAGATAGAATAATGTTAATTGAGTGCAAGACGAAAGTTCTATTATAAAAGTTAATATGATCCATGAATAAGAAAGTATTTCTCTCTCGATTAGGGCAT
>NW_017306927.1:929751-939852 GCF_000935625.1 Nanorana parkeri | reverse complement strand
TTTGGATAGGTTTCTATTTTTGTCTTTAGTTCATGAATTTTCCCTTCGATCACATTTAATTTTCGTCTTTTCCGTCTAATAATTAATTGGAGAAGTTTCTCTTCACAATGGTGAAAGAAACCGGTCCATTCTGTATTTGACTCCTGATCATTTAAACTATCATTTGGTGGGGTATCCCATCTGAGGCTTCTTGGTATGATCTCGTCAGCCAAGTATCTCTCATGGGAAGCAATGTCCCACCATAAAACTAACTGTTTTTCCATTGCTAGATAGGAATCTAGCAATGCATTCCTATGGGCAAAAATGTATTTATTTTTTTCTATTCTGACACGGCTCCGTGTCAGAATAAAGTAAAAAAAAAAAGAAAAAGCAGTGTTTCTCTCCTTGGCGGCCAGGAGCGGGAGACTCCCCGAGCGCCCGGGAGAGTTTGCTGTCTGGAGATCAGTGTCCCTGGTTAGCCGGTAAGCAGTGACGCTGATCTCTTTGCAAGTGGCCAGAGCCAGCCTTTACATGAGTAAGTGGGAGGAGGAATATATTTTTAAACATAAACTAAATAACATCATCCTATTATAGCCACTAGATGGTGCAGAGAAGCATAAAAAATCAGTATGCATTTCCTCTTTGCCTCAGCGTCATCTAGTGGCTATAATTAGGTATTTTCTTCTTTATAAATAGACCTCTTAGTGTGACTGACCTGGCATAAATATACAGGTAAGGACTTCTAATTTTCCAAATTAGCACACTTATGCTGGGTCTGGGACTCCAAAATCACTGAAACCAAACAGGCAGCAGAGAAGCCAGGCAACAGGAATTTGTTCAAGGAAGTCAGCAGTGACATGGTTACTTTAAGCTTGGTCCGTCCTAGATTGTTGGACATACCCATTTAATTCATGTGTGCTGTTATGTTTCTAATTTAAAAAATATAGTTTTAAAATGGGTTAACCATTTTAGGACTACAGATAACATATGGTGCTACTGATTACAGGCAATATATATGATTAATTACTATCATTTTAATTATTACTGTTGTTGTTCTAAGTAGCAATATTAAATATGAATGCACAATTGTATGTATGCATGTATGTTTGTTTTGTACCGTATTAACATACAGAGACAAACAACTGCATCGTTCTGATTCTTTTTGTTTATTCGGCATTGTTTTGTTAATTTTAACAAATGCATATAGCTATGGCTAGCTGTGATTTTTAATCATTATTATTTGCTTTTATACTTTCAAAAGCAAGTAAAATTTACAGTACATTATGGAGAAACACAAAAAACAACTACAAACCGGCAGAATAATGTGTTTAACCTTGCACGAAAACACTCTGTGTGCCAGCTCTAATTGCTGAAATTAAACTGCCCCAAATGTAAATTTCAACATATTTCTTAAATGCCGGGAAAAAAAATGCATTTGTTTTCAAGGCTCTTCTGCTTTGACAGTCGCTAGCACATATGTTAGACATCAGAAAAGAAAACAACTATGAGGAGACATGACTTTTAACATCTGATATGCTACTAGAAACTAAACAAATGTATTAATAACTGAAAAATGGGGCATGGTTACTTTACTGAAAATCCAAAGACATGCCAATCCAAATTCTAAAATACATGGACAGTTAGTATTGTTTCAATCTGCAGCTTGGTATTTCAGCATAGCAAAGCTCTGTGGTTGGGTACATTCCAGTGACCTAAAGCTGTATGTCATCCCTATAAGGCTCCATTCACACATGGCGGTTGCGTTTTTCACCGCGCGGCACGAAATCATGCAATTATTAACATATGCGCGGATTCTGCATGTTTGCGGCTATTACCATAGCCGGAACACAAGGAATCCGCCTGGAATATTTGAGCAACGCATGCGGAATTTTAGGGGGGCCTCCCCATTGTTTTCTCCCCCCACACATTGTTTTCTTTTTTTTTTTTAAATAGGAGTCCCTCCTAACATTCCTATCAGACCTAAAGGGTCTAGTATTGTTTGGGAGGGGACCCCCACGCTGGGGTTTTTCTTTTCTTAAAACATTTTTTTATAATTTTCTTTTTTTTACATTTATTTTTTTACATTTATTTAAATAATTTGTAAACACTTTTTCTATTCTGCTCGGTATCTCGGAGGTAGCGAGCAAAATAGCCGAGCCAAATGCCGTTCGAAGGCATTCGGCTATTCACTCACTGCCTTTAAGCCTTTTCACTCACTATTCGCTATTCACTCACTGCCTTTGAGAATAGGGGCAAACGGCAGCAAGAGAACTGCCGAAGCTTCGGCTCAGCCGATCCAGATGTTAGATCGGCTGAGTCAAACTCCTTCTGCATTTCGGCTCTGACCGATGTGCAGCTGATGTATGACTTAAATCAGCCATACTGAGCTGAAGTGAACAGCCAAACGTCGTTCGGCTCAGTTCACTTCAGCTCGGTTATTCACTCGGCTGCCTTCGGCAGCTTTGTGAATAACCCTCTTAGTTTCCATCTAGGTGATAACATAAAAAAGTTATACTCACCTGATACTCAGAGCCAGCTGGCTCTTAGACCAGTCCCTTGACCCTCTCTCCCCTCCTCTGCAGTAGGCTGTATGGTCAACGAGTTCCATAGAATATGTCCAATTCCTCAGGACCAGCAGTGAAAGGGTTTTACAAGTAGTATAGTAGTCAAGTAGTCAATAAAACATATAGTATCACAGAACTAAATTGCCCCAAAGACAGAGAAAATGTGCAAGAATCCAATCATTTGATGGAAAACATCTTCAGATGTCAAGCCGAACATCTCCAAGGAACATCTATTCATCTCCATATGCCAGATGAAGCAAACCATAGTATGGAAATGTAGTTCATTCCTAGTACCCTGCAGTCTGTAGATTGACTGCTTAACTACTATACTATTTATAAAACCCTTTTACTGTTGGTCCTGAGGAAGAAGTGGAGATTTTCTATGAAACGCGTTGACCACACAAGATGATGTAAAATAGAATTATATGAAGATTAATGACTTTTGCTTGTAAGCATGTATTTGTGAATGTTTAACCATAAGTCTGCCTTGGATGTAATAAACTTATTTAGACAATTGAGACTTTACATAGTGCACATTCACATAATTTAATGATTGTATTTTAACCTACATGTTATGTTGTTGATCGTTAGCATCTGTTAGGTATAATTGTTTAGTCATGCCCATATGCCTGCTAATCCTTAACTGTGTGCGAGTGTAACCAGGAGAAATAATGCTGTTCTACAGGCAAAGGATGGACAAATAATACCAAATATTGATATTAGGGTTTTTCTGTTTATGTACTTTGCAAGTTGCTTATTACTTTATCAAAACGATTCCATTATTTTTTAAAGTATCCTCACTTTACAGCATTTTTGCTTTAAGTTGTAAGAGTGACAGGCCTTCCTGGTATTAGGATGAGAGAGGGACAACCAGGAACAGTCTAAACATGTTTGTCCTGCACTTTTATTCAGCAAGGCAGCAAGCAAACACCGTTTCAATGCAGGAGGGCTTTCTATAGCAATCCTATAGCATAAAACATACAAAACATCTTCTTTTTTGAGCCACTAACTAAACTCAAGTAACCCCTGAGTAACCCCCAATATGGCTCCCCCTCATGGGCTTTCAAAAACAAGCAGGCAGCACTTCTATATTTTTTCTGTCAGTGTTTCTGTGATAATACCTGCACTCATTAGAAAATGCAAAGCGCCTCAGGCTGGAAAGAAAATGGCTATCGGGGGTATAACCAGGGTTGTGAAAGACCTGGAGCAGTCTTGGGAGATGAGTATGTACCTTCAAAACACTTCTCATGTCATAAATGGGCGTAGCTATACAAAGCATGAGGTGTCATATGTGGCACGCTGTGGTGAATGGTGACCACATTACACAATAGGAGTGGCTTAGAAGGGTATGGGTCAATAAAACCTGACCCTTCTCACTGCATACATGGCACACATATAGCACAGTCTTTCAGTACACACAAAATATGCTTTAATACCTGTACAACAAGCGAGAGTTTTATAGACATAACTTTAACCTCAGCACAATCATTTACTAAAACTGAAACTCTTCCATTACAGATGCATTTCTGTGCACAGAAAATATACAGAAGGATGACAATTTATATATCCCTGCCTTACAAAAGAACTTGTTTAAAATAGTTAGGGACTGCTTAGGAACCAGAAACTATTAAGACTATTATTGTAATTAAAATATACCAAATCGAGTGCAGGGGTCAGGAGTATATAATGTATATAGTGTAAGGGTCAAGAGAATGTAATGTACAACATAGTTTATAAAGTGTAGGAGTCAGGATTGTGTAACACACAGAATGCAGGAATCAGAAGTAAATCACCAACAGCATGTAGGTGTCAAGTGTAAGTAATGTACAAAGTACAAAGGTAGGTAGTATGTAAAGCAGAGAGCACAAGGACCAGGGGTGTATAATGCAGAGTGCAGTTGCCGGAAATACATAAAACACAGAGTGCAGGGGTCAAAAGTATGTAGTGCAGAATCCAGCATACAGTGTGAGGGGTTAGAAATATGTAATGTACAGCCCAATGTACAAAGTGCAGGAATCAAGGTAAGGAGCTAAACCTGGGTATACATAGCTAGAATGACATTCAAAATCAGTCATTTTCGGAATGTTGGTTCAATTTTCTAATAATTAATAGGGTCAACATTTTTCTTGAACGAGTGAAATTCTAAGAGAGAAGACTGGAGGGGGTAATTCTATTAATTATAAATAAATAAAATTAATTTGGGAAAGTGAACCCTTAAAAAAATATTCAATAAGAGGAACAAGGTATTTGTGAACGAAGTCTGCAAACAACGAGAGCTGTTTTTTCTGTGTATCTTAGGACCCAGAGGGCATAGCTGTAGGAATCACAATACCACCAGCAGCTTTCCTGATAAACAAAGTGGCCTGGCTAGCAAAGGGAGACCCTGCAGATTACACAGGATGAGCAGAATCTGTGGGTCCACCAGGGCTGCAGTGAGGAAATCCAGAAAGATAGATGTACCAGATAGAGGAGTAAGATGTGGACAAGGACAGGAAAGCAGAGAGGAATGTAGGGGACAGATGGTTTAACTTTTAGAGAAAGTGCAGCATAGAATATAGGCGGAGTGGAGTCAAATATAGTGGAGTCAAGAACTAATAAACATAGACAGAAACCCCTTGTGTTGAAACCAAATAAAGCCACGCAAGATCAGCTTTAAATATACACTGAGTGGCCAGTTTATTATGACCACCTGACGGTTGTAGGCAGATTAGCTATAATTAGGTATAATTTCGCAAAGAGGTTGCTAGAGGGCCAGACCATTATAAATAGGGAAGCAGGTTGTTTACCACAACATCAGAAGTGATTTGTTTCTGAAGATACGGGTAAACAACGCGATTTAACAGCCTTTGAACGTGGGATGATTGTTGGCACGAGCCATTGAGCGAGTATCAGCAAAACAGCAGAATTTGTTAAATGTTCAAGAGGGGCTCATTGTTAAAGTGTTTAAAGACTGGACTGTCAGCCGAGAATCTGGTTCTGAATGTGCGAATTGTGGCTGTGACAACAGAAGGGCAACAGTGCAGTGTCAAATTCCTCGCATCACCTTCCAACATCTCGTGGAGTCGCGAGGCGGCCCAACTAATTTATCTCATGGAGTTATCTCGTGGCCCAACAAAGTACTGATGGGGTGGTCATAATAATCTGGCCACTCAGTGTATATTAGATTTTACTACTGATATATATGGACTGCTCTTTGGTTTCTATGAGAGAAAAAAGCATAATAAATTTGGTAAAATATGTAAATACTATCTAAATAAAGAATGTAAGTATAAAAGGATGCTGTAGTATTACAAAAGTAATGCATTCTTGTATTTGTGTTTTATTTTAAACATAATTAAGCTAATGTTTTCTGGATGAAAACCGCATATTGGTACAGCATGTTATTTTCCTGCATTTGGACATTAGTTTAAAGTTATGATTATGTTAAAGCGTACAAAGGCCAACATTTGTAGAAATAGGTGGTAAGACATCTGTTATAATATATTTTTCATAAATTTAGAGAATAATGAGGAGTATCTTTGAAGCTTTGGAATGCAAATGACTTTGTTTAAAAACATATATTACCATATATTTGTGTTTATCATAAGGCTGTAATGATCTATTTAAATAGGAAGATGGAGCTCAGCTGCGGAGACACGTCAACAATCACGTGCTCTAGCCCAGGAGTATGTGATGGCAAGGTTTGATATTGCCAAGCAAGCTCAGTGCATCATTGATCAATCTTCCAACCTAACTAAGCTTGCTAACCTAACGTATTTAGTATAAGGAATGAGCAGTAAGGAGGGGTCTCTAGGAACAATGTTGGGAGTGTTAGGCTTCACTAATGTTAACTTCACATAGCAATGCACGTTTTAAGAGATTATGTTCTATTCACACAACCCCTATATGTCGGGTTCCCAATCACTTATATAGTAATGAACCTGATGGCTGTATAACTTTCTATGTTCACTTCACATATGATAGCCAGGTAATATCACAGTTCATCAAGCAGGTTTGTAATAAGTGTATCCACAGTATCAGTATAAGTTCAGAAGTGAAGGCAATCTCGTTAGTCACCAGCAGGGGAAGACTTCCTTTAACTTCAATGCAAAAGTACGTACAAGTCCCAGATAGTTTACAGCAGAGAGTTTAAATCCCCTGTGGGAGGCAACCCAGAGGGGAATACTTGCGGTTTTGGCGTCCTGCTGTTAGGGGTGGCTTAATCCTGGCCAGGCTAGCTCGGAGTGTCCCAGAAGGTCTGTCAGCCAGGGGTCCAAGTCTCGGTTGGTGAGTAAAGAGGGAGGCTGTGGTGAGTGTGGCTGCAGGCAAGGAGACCGGCACTCGTCTGGCGTCCACCCTGGGTTGCTGGAACGCCAGACAGTTGTGAGATTGCGGCTTATGACGAGGCCGGGGGCGGTCTCGTATGACGTAGTTGGCCCGGGGGCGAAGCTTCCACTCGGTTCCGTGAGTAGGAACGGCGGCGTCCCCGGGATCCATTACAGGACCCCCCACCAAGGGAACCCACTCCGTGGGTTGAAGGCTTCAAGGGATAGGGTGCATGGAATCTGCGAACGAGGACGGGAGCATGAACTCCTGCTGTGTCTTCCCAGGAGTCTTCCTGGGGTCCGTAAGACTTCCAACGTAATAGATACTGCAGCCTGTTGCTGAATTTCCTTGAGTCAAGGATCTCCTTAATCTCATACTCCTCCTGTCCATCAACCGTGACAGGAGCTGCTGGTTGAGGTACACGATCTGGGAATGGATTTGAGAAATGGGGTTTAAGTAGTGACACATGGAACGTGGGATGAATTCTGAGATCAGGAGGCAAGGCGAGACGGACTGCATTCTGATTTATGATTGAGGAGATGGGGAAAGGTCCGATGAATAGGCACTAAATTTCCTAGAGGGAGTTCTCAGATTTAGGTTACGGGTGGAGAGCCACACCAGGTCACCGACCTTGTACCGAGGCGCTGGCCTGCGTCGATGGTCATAGAAATCCTTCTGACGCCTCTGGGCTTTTTCGATGTTACTCCTCAGGAAAGTATTCGTCGACTGGAGGCGCTGAAAATAATCCTCTGTAGCAGGGTTATTAGACGGGAGTGCCTGAGGTAGGAGGAAGGATGGGTGAAAGCCATAGTTAGAATAAAAGGGCGTCTGCTCCGTGGTGGCACTCCTCGAGTTGTTGTACGAGAATTCGGCCATGGCGAGTAGCGAGAGCCAATCGTCCTGCAGATGAGAACAGTAGCATCGCAGGTACTGTTCAAGACAGCGGTTAATCCTCTCAGTTTGACCATTGGTCTGGGGATGGTACGCACTAGACAGGCGCTGTTCAATCTGGAGCCGGGAACAGAGTGCCTTCCAGAATTTTGATATAAACTGGGAGCCTCTATCAGAGATGAGGATCTTGGGGACCCCATGGAGTTTGATGACATGACCAATGAGAGCATCTGCCGTTTCAGAAGAGGTGGGTAACTTTTTCAGGGGAATGAAGTGAGCCATCTTGGTCAGCAAATCCACAGCCACCAGTATGGTGTTATGCGCGGCAGATGGCGGAAGGTCCACGATAAAATCTATGGACACCGTCTGCCATGGTTTTTCCGGAATGGGAAGACTCATCAAGAGTCCGTAAGGGCCCCGAAGCACATGTTTGGCACGAGCACAGGTGTCACATGAGGACACGTACCTCTGGACGGTCTCCTTCATACGTGGCCACCAGAAGTGTCGGCTGAGCAATTCAAGAGTCCTATTAATTCCGGGGTGACCGGCTAAGAGATTTACGATAGCTGCATCGAGGAAGTTTCCACATGCTCCAGTATCGATCATGGCCTTAAGCTGTATTCTTTGCTGATCCCACTGTAAAAGTAAATCAAGTTCACATTGGTTAGTCATTTGGGGGGTAGTAGAGAGAAGACTGAAAGAGGGTCTCAACTCACCCGAGGGTTTCCGTTTCAGCTGGGGACAAGCATCAACTGTATGTTCGGGTCCCGCACAATACATACAGAGGCGATGGATACGCCTGCGGTTTCGTTCTTCCTGGGAGAGAGGACCGCGGAGTGCGCCGATCTCCATAGGGATCACTGGTTCACTGTTTGAGGTTCTTTGGGAAGAGTACGATACCCCCGTGGATCGCTCGGACCTTCTCTCACGCATGCGTCGATCGATTGAGATGGAAAGCCTTATGAGCGCTTCAAGTGTTGTGGGCAGCTCGGCGCGAGCTAGTTCATCTTTAAGCGTTTCTGACAACCCGAGACAAAATTGGTTACGAAGACTCACATCATTCCACTCTGACTCAGTGGACCACCTCTTGAATTCTGCTATGTAGTCTTCGACCGGTCTCCTGCCCTGTTTCAAGGATCGGAGGGCAGATTCTGTTGAGATCTGTTTGCAGGGGTCGTCGTATAATAAGGCCATAGCCTCGCAGAAATCGGGAAACAAATGCAAGATAGGATCTTCATTTTCTAGGAACGTATTAGCCCAGGCTCTAGGCTCCCCTCGGAGGTACGATATGGTAGTGCACACCTTGGTTTTTTCCATAGCATACGTGCGGGGTTTCATATCATACATTAATTTACAGGCTGAAATAAAGGAGCGGTAATTCTTCCTCTCCCCATGGAAAGGCTCTGGTGGACTGATCTTGAGTTCCTGAGCCTCAGGAGGGGGAGGTCTATTAGTCATGTTCTCAGCTATGAAGGCCCTGAGGGTGCGATTTTCAGCCTGTACATCGGCCATCTTAAGGGTGAGAGCTATATAGGGTTATATAGCAATGAACCTGATGGTTGTATAACTTTCTATGTTCACTTCACATATGATAGCCAGGTAATATCACAGTTCATCAAGCAGGTTTGTAATAAGTGTATCCACAGTATCAGTATAAGTTCAGAAGTGAAGGCAATCTCGTTAGTCACCAGCAGGGGAAGACTTCCCTTAACTTCAATGCAAAAGTACGTACAAGTCCCAGATAGTTTACAGCAGAGAGTTTAAATCCCCTGTGGGAGGCAACCCAGAGGGGAATACTTGCGGTTTTGGCGTCCTGCTGTTAGGGGTGGCTTAATCCTGGCCAGGCTAGCTCGGAGTGTCCCAGAAGATCTGTCAGCCAGGGGTCCAAGTCTCGGTTGGTGAGTAAAGAGGGAGGCTGTGGTGAGTGTGGCTGCAGTCAAGGAGACCGGCACTCGTCTGGCGTCCACGCTGGGTTGCTGGAACGCCAGACAGTTGTGATATTGCGGCTTATGACGAGGCCGGGGGCGGTCTTGTATGACGTCGTCGGCCCGGGGGCGTAGCTTCCACTCGGTTCCGTGAGTCGGAACGGCGGCGTCCCCGGGATCCATTACAAAGTCGTGAAATAGAACTTCATCTAACCTATGTGCTTTAAAATATCGATATACAGTATTCTTAACAAGTAGTAATATGCTTTAAAACAAGCCTTACTGACTTTGTAGTTGCAGGTACTGTGGAGCAAATCATCCACATTTTAACTTGTTTTCCTTCCCCATTTCCAGTAGTTATTTGGCATCCTGGAATCCATTTAATCTCTAATGTAAACACAGGGCGGTTGCATAGGAAGAGGGGGGGGGGGGGCGAG
>NW_017306927.1:872306-929661 GCF_000935625.1 Nanorana parkeri | reverse complement strand
AATTCTAAATTAAACACAGGGCGGTTGGATAGGAAGAGGGGGGGGGGTGCAGAGTACTAAGCCCCAATTTGAAGAACTTCAGTTCTTCTCTTATAAACAATGTTCTTCTCTTGTCTGCAATGACCGCATCTACAGGGGTCAGAAAGAGATTTAAAGCGTGCTTACTATTCATTAAGCATATGTAAATATTTAAATATACATACTTTGGCCAAAGCTGTCATTATTTATAACTATATTGCTTTGACAGGTTTAGCTGAGAAACCTCATGTATCTTTCCTTTGGAAAATACTTGCAATAAGAATTTAAACCCCTTACATATTTAAATGTACTTTGTACACAGATAAAACATCCACAAGATTATATGAATATAGGTTGATCCCCTTGCCTTCAAACTCATCTTATGTCAGGGTCATGCCTAGAAAATTGGCTTTAATATAACATGCCTAAGGCCCCAGACAATTCAATCACTTCTGCTACTGGCAACACCTATGACATAAGAAGTGTTTTGAAGGTACATACTCATTTAACAAACACTTACAATGAGACAGATTCTCAAGTTAAAAATTGTTGTAAGGAAAGTAGAAAAATACAGATTGTCAAAATTATTTTCTTATCAAGGGAAATATATTTGAAACTCTGTTTGACCCTCAGATCTGTCCTATAACTAGTGATTTAAGAGACTGTGCTCTATAATCTTTAAAAAATATATTATGTCATGAATCTTAAGACACAGAATGATAATCATCTGGTTATGTTTAGTTTCTAGGAGGGATATGACTGCTTGCTATGCAAGAGAGAATGGGAACTAATATATATTTATCTTTGAAGCCAAATCTGTGTCTCATTGAAGTAATACTGTAACTGTATCTGTAATTATATTGTTATCTGGAACAATAGAAAAATGTGCAATTCATTAAGAATTTTCAGGAACTTTTTAGATAAATTCTCTATAAATATCAAGCAAACATTACTGTTTCCCTTTATTGTTTTGGGATTTTTGCTGACTTTTGGCAGGAGATTACAGTGGAATGTTCAGACCTTTTGAGGCTAACAAGATTTATATGACACAGTTTATAGTAAAAGAGTTAATCAGGTTTTATGTACAGTATAAGAAAAAAACAGCAGTGTAAATGCCATCTTCATAACATGCAAAACTAGGAATCCAGTGTTTGCAATTCCCCCATGACAGTCCATAGCACAGCACACTTAAAGCACACTGATACTGGAAGCTGTAATTAGTGATTTCGCCTGTAGTACTTTCTATTGGAAAAATCTGGTATTAGGGTGAGACCAGTGAATAATTGAAAAACAGCTCTACTGGTGATTCAGTGGTTTGAAGCTCATTAGGGGAATATTTGGTTTGTCTGGTGTAATAGCAAATGAGTAAAAAGTTAAGGTAATTTTTTAGTTTGCAGGGCACATCAACAGCCCTCTCACACAGGAAGCCAACACTCCAAGGGAGCAAGGGGATCCCCATTTAGAAGATCCCCTTATTCATTTGATGTCATAAGAAGTAAACAAAATACTTCTGGACTTCAGTCTGCAAAGCAGTATAAATCAAAGCATGGAGATGTCCAAGTAAGGGTATTGCCACAGTTCAAGCAAATTCTGTTAAAAAAACAAAACAGTTTATGATGTGTCAAATGAAATGTATGTGCCAAACCCCCAAAAATAAAACATATATTAGATTGTACAGAGCCCTGGTGATAATTTTGCGTATTACCTCTAGAGTAGGGTTGTAGGTAACTACAAGAGGGGTCCTGGTTTGGTTTTTCTTCTCTTTGTACTGTAGCAGTCTTTCCCGTGGTGTTCTCCACATGTCACCACAATATGCCAATCTCTTCATGGCTGACCTAGAAAACAGATTCCTAGCCACTCACCCTCATAAACCATTCCTAACAATATAGTGACATTAAAGGGAATGTGTAATTTGGGTGTTTATATATTTTATAAACTAACCCTCACCCTCATAAACCATTCCTATTTATATAGTGACATTAAAGGGAATGTGTAATTTGGGTGTTTATATATTTTATCTACTCATTTATTATGGTCAGGAATAAAAACAGTGGAGCTTTAAGATTCCTGTATCTCTTTAGTAACTTTATTATAATAAGCCTATTGTTTACAGAGCACAATAGCTAAAGAGACAGAACAGTGACTCATCCTTCCTTTATGTGTCTCTTTCTAAGGTTTTAATCAGACATTTTGCTCACGGAAACCTTTGTGATGTTTTACATGCTAATTTGTAAAATAATGATTTAATATACTCATGCGTTTTAAAACTAAGATAAAATTGATTCAGAACCATTATAAAATCAGAACCATTATATCCATTATACCAATACTATACTATATTACTATACTTGAGTATAGTGCTGTACTCTCAAGAACAATAGCATCATTTCTAGCTGTATTACCAGCACCACTGGACCACCATCCTTGAATATGCATGCATAATTATTGGAATCTTGGGGTCACATCCATCCTACACTGTGCTGTAGGCCACTGTACAGTTGCACATTCAGAAAGTAGCTTAGGGACAACTCTGTGAATTTCCTACAGTGGCCCAGCCAGAGCCCTGATAGACAAAAATGCAGTATTGCAGTGTGCAATGATACCTTTTTTATTGGGCTAACAAAATATATAAGGCCCGGTTCCCACCTGGGCGTTATTCCGCGCTTTCGTACTCGCGGAAAAACGCTCAAACAGGGAAATGCCATTATGCCAACAGATACACTATATTGCCAATAGTATTGGGACATTTGCCTTTACACGCACATGAACTTTATTGGCATCCCAGTCTTAGTCCGTAGGGTTCAATATTGAGTTGTCCCACCCTTTGCAGCTATAACAGTTTCAACTCTTCTGGGAAGGTTGTTCACAAGGTTTAGGAGTGTGTCTATGGCAGCGGTCAGCAACCTTAAACACTCCAACCTTAAAGAGCCATTTGGACCCGTTTCCCACAGAAAAGAAAACGCCGGGAGCCACAAAACCCTTTTGACATCTAAAATGAAGATAACACTGCATATATTGTTTTTTACCTTTATACATTCCACCCTACTCACAAAGTCGGTGGGACCTGGGACCCTGCACTACCGCATATTCCACCAGGGGGGGTGCCCCTCACTGGGGCCCCCCCACAGCCTTAGGCCCCGAGGCCCCGGCGGTAGTTCCGCCCCTGGACAGGGAGCCGCAGCAGAGGGATGAAAGAGGCACATGTGGCTCCGGAGCCGCGGGTTGCTGACCCCTGGTCTATGGGAATGTTTGACCATTCTTCCAGAAGCGCATATGTGAAGTCAGGTACTGATGTTGGACGAGAAGGCCTGGCTCGCAGTCTCACCTCTAATTCATCCCAAAGGTGTTCTATCAGGTTGAGGTCAGGACTCTGCGCAGGCCAGTCAAGTTCCTCCACCTCAAACTCGCTCATCCATATCTTTATGGAGCTTGCTTTGTGCACTGGTGAACAGTCATGTTGGAACAGGAAGGGGGTATCCCAAAACTGTTCCCACAAAGTTGGGAGCATAAAATTGTCCAAAATGTCTTGGTATGCTGATGCCTTAAGAGTCCCCTTCACTTGAACTAAGGGGCCAAGCCCAACCCCAGAAAAACAACCCACAGCATAATCCCACCTCCACTAAACTTTACACTTGGCACAATACAGTCAGGCAAGAACCGTTCTCCTGGCAACCGCCAAACCCAGACTCGCCCATCGGATTGCCAGACAGAGAAGCGTGATTCATCACTCCAGAGAAGACGTCTCCAATTCTCAAGAGTCCAGTGGTGACGTGCTTTACACCACTGCATCCAACACTTTGCATTGCACTTGGTGATGTAAGGCTTGGATGCAGCTGCTCGACCATGGAAACCCATTCCATGAAGCTCTCTACGTACTGTTGTTGTGCCAATCTGAAGGCCACATGAAGTTTAGAGGGCTGTAGCTATTGACTCTGCAGACAGTTGGTGACTTCTGCGCACTGTATGCTTCAGCATGCGCTGACCCCGCTCTGTCATTTTATGTGGCCTACCACTTCATGGCTGAGTTGCTGTTGTTCCCAGTTGCTTCCACTTTGTTATAATACCACTAACAGTTGACCGTGGAATATTTAGTAGCAAGAAAATTTCACGGATGGACTTATTGCACAGGTGGCAACCTATCACAGTACCATGCTTGAATTCACTGAGGTCCTGAGAGCGACCCATTCTTTCACAAATGTTTGTAGAAGCAGTGTGCATGCCTAGGTGCTTGGTTTTATACACCTGTGGCCATGGAGGTGATTGGAACACCGGAGTGCAATGATTTGGTGGGGTGTCCTAATACTTTATACTTTCATATATTAAAGCCCCTAAAAACACTTGTTTTACTACATATAACTAACATATGTTTTGCTTTGAGAGGAAATAGAAATATATATTATTTGGCACCATGATAACTGAAGAGAGAAACAGAAGAAGCTTTTACAAAACAAGAATCTAGATATTAATGATTAGCAGATGTAACACTGTGTTAGGCACTTAAAGCCAAGCTATGTTTCTATTTTGGCCATACTTTTGCAACAGCTTTGTTTTCTTGTTGAGATTATAAATATACAAATGCCACATTTAAAAAGAATGATAATGTTACTGCACATATGATGTGGTGTCAAGTGGTGCAAAAATTAAAGTGACACTAAACTCAGGACTAAAATGCATTCAAGAACCTTAACTATTGACAAAAATGTATCTTATTTGTGTATCACTCAGCTGTAGATCCTCAAACCATCTTTGACTTCATGCTGACACTGTTCTTCCTGCTGGAGGGTGGCTACATTTGTTCCCCATGCTCCGTGTGTGTGTGTTGTAAAGTAGTCACCGCTCCAAGCTCACTCCTGTGATGGACTACAATGTCAATACAAATTAGTAAACTAAGGGGTCTATTCACAAAGCTGCCGTAGGCAGCCGAGTGAATAAACGAAGTGAAGTGAGCCGAACGCTGTTCGGCTATTCACTTCAGGCTTGTACGGCTGATTTCAGCCGTACACCGACTAAAATCAGCCGTACATCGGGTGGCTGCGGCTGGCTGCACCTGCTCAGCATGTTCGACCGATCCAGAGTGCAGAAGGAGTTCAACTCAGCCGATCCGACATCTGGATCGGCTGAGCCGAACCTCCGGCAGGCTACTCGCTGCTGTTCGGCCTATTCCTAGATGCCAAACAGCAGTGAGTGAATAGCCGAATGCTCGGCTATTCTGCCCGGTAGCTCTGTGGTACCGAGCAGAATAGAAAAACAGTTTAAAAAGTAGAAAAAAATAAATAGAAAGCGATTGAGCAGAGCTAGCAGTGACAGCTAGCTCCGCCCAACTGTTTTCTATTGGCCGGGCGGTTCTGCTGCCTTCAGAATAAAAAAATTTAAAAAACACAATAGGAATGCTTAGCTAGATTCCTATTGGCTATTTCACTTTGCAATAGCCAATAGCAAACTAGCAAGGAAAGGTTTACTCTGCTCAATCGAGCAGAGTAAACCTTTCCGGGAGAAAGTGTTTCTCTCCTGGGTGGCCGGGAGCCGTATTAGACTCCCAGAGCGTCTAGAAGAGTAATGACAGATCAGCGTCCCTGGTTACCAGGTAAACAGGGACGCTGATCTCTCTGCAAGTGCTCTGGATCCTAGATCCTTCGGCAGCTCAGTGAATAGACCCCTAAATGTGTGATTATAGTCCATCATGGGAGCGATCTTGGAGCAGTGGCTACTTTACAACACACACAGGTACTGTAGGGAACATGCTATGTGACCAATTCACCGTGTGTCACTTACAGTTCCAAGTTTGTTCACTAACAATGAATGTCTGTGTTCAGTGACCAAATATAGATGTTTCCAATTTGACTACTGCTGTCTGGGAAGGACTGCCCGTTCTTGTTCTGCACAGCCAGGTGCGCATGCACGACTGCATGCTTGCTGTCTCGGCAATAGGATCACATATGCCTGTGCGCCTGCGTGCAGACATATGCACATAGTACATAGCATGGCGCACGCATGTCCGTGTGTGCATACCTATTTTGAACACTGACACCGGGCAGCCTATTTAAGGAGGAGCTCTGCACATGTCCTTTGCTGAGAGTTGTTAAGCTAGATCCCTGTTTTTTGTGCATCTGATCCTGTTTTACTCCTGATATCGACCCGGCCTGTACCTTGACTTTGCTGTTTGCTGCCCGCCTCCTTGACCTCGGCTTGTTTTGACCATCCTTCCAGCTGCTGATTTGGTACTGCTTTGCCTGTCCCAGGCCTCGTCTCTGCCAGCTGATTCTGCATTTTGCTGACTGTCTGATAACGACCCGGCTTGTTCCTGACTACGATTCTTCTTTCTGCATCATGTGCCATTCCATCTGCTGCTGGCATCATCCTCCAGAGGTGACTCTTTCATCACTTTTGAGATCCAGTTATCTGCCTCTTCTGCTTGGGGTGTCGTCAAATTCAACCAGGCACTCGTGCCCCTCTTCCGTCCTTACACCTTCTGTCCATCTATGCCAGGGGTGTTTGGACAGGAGCAGCAAGAGAGTTAAATTGTCATGTTAAACTCTTCTAACCTGTGTGTATGTGTAGTTAGTCCTGACCCTGATGCATTACCTAGATATCTATGCTTTCTATATACTGTACACTGAAATAATTCAAAACTGAATTAACTAACAAAAGTAAAAGCTGCTTAACTAAATTTTAACTTTTTTCACAAAAAATATTTAAAAAATATACAGCAAAAAAAAAACAGAAGCCCCCTTGAGGAGTGGCTCTGTTGGGGAAGGGCCTAAGTAGATAGACCCTGGGGGAAGTGGCCCTGTTGGTAGAGGGCCTTGAGAGATAGATCCTGGGGGGAATGAAGGTGGGAAAACTGATAATTTATCAGTTTTTGCTAATGTTTTAAAACTTTTGACTCTATGTACATTTTGTAATTATACATATACAGGGGCTGGCCATATTTGCTCATTATTGTATGCAGGTTTTGCTTTTGGCTGTGTGTGTATCTAACTAATCCTCTTCTCTCTCTGCAAGTCTGTCATATAAGGCATGTTTTATTGAAAACAATATACTTTTCTTATTCTTTCTTATTCTTATAGCATGAAACAAGCACAATCTCCTGGCTCAGACTATGTGATATTTTGCATAGGCTCTACAGCATATGAGGTAGCTTTCTGATTTGAGCCATACTGCTCCTTGATTATATAGTATATGCTTTTAAATCAAACTCCATGAAATATGCTACATTCAGTATATATGTAAAGTGTAATGCTACTTTTCACTGCCCTATTTAAAAAAAAATACCAGCAGCAATTTTTATTCCAACTGTAGTTTTTTATGTTTATTTGGTTCTTCGTGTTCACATTTTATTATCTCCCTAGAGTTGTTTGGTATTATTTTTTTTTATTATCACACTAAATGATCCAATTACATGAATAAAAAAAGATGACTTAGGGTCCTTTTAGACCTTGGCACCCTGTTAAAACACACGTTTTAACGCATTAATGTACATTGCATTAGGGCAGCCCATTCAAATGAATGGGCTGGCAATCCACCAAAATGTACAAAAAAAACAAACATGCTCCATTTTTGGCAACGCAGCACAAGACAACCTAGGGTGTGCTGCAATGCATGTGAGTTGGAGTTCTGTTGCCTTTGTGCTTTGGGGTGTCCTTCAAAATGAAAAGGCACGGTAATGCGCTAATGAACATAATGTGCATTCATTTTACAGCAGCATTCAGTTATGTATGTTCAGTTTGTATGTTGCATTCCTATGTATAAATAAGAAACATGGTGACAGGAGGAGAAAGCAGTGTGACCAAAGAGTGGTCTACTGCTCCTTCACTGTCCAATCACAGGCAGGGAGGTGGCCTACAATAACCTTATTGATAAAAGCAGAACACAAGTTAATAAAGATAATAGTTCATTAAAAGATAAAATAAAAATGTCCTCAGGCTTCCAGGTTGAATGATGGCCAGCATCACCAGCATCATTCAATCCCCGTCTTCTGGGGCCAGGCTGTCATGGACCCACCCCCAGCCTGTGACTGGATAGTAAGGTGAAGCAGCACAGTGAGGAACTAATTCCTCTATTATTCTGCTTTCCCCTCCTATCAGCATGCTACTTGTCAGCTCATAAACTGATTTAGTGATGTATTATTAAACATAGATCTGAATTATTTTGTCTTTTATATATCAGCAGAGAAAAGTCAGCTCACCTATACAGTCTGCAAGGGATGTGTAAATCTCAGTACTAAATACGGAATCGCAAATCTTTTGGCAGGTAAACCTGGTCCCATATATGTATTTTAACTGTGTATTTAATGAATAGGAGAGACAACACAGCTATCCTATTCATTTTTAAAAGAAAAACATATACAGTATATATATATATATCAAGAAATTAGCTCAAAATTTGTGAAATGTTTTGTAATTGTCTGGTGTACACGTTGCCTGTTATTAAAAATGGAATGCCTGTGCAAAGTGTACCATAAAGTAAAACTGTACCTTGTGCATGCAGGGAAAAGCAACAGGTTCACTGTAATGTAGGAGTGTATACTTATTTTCATTTAACACTAGGCAGCTGAATGAAATGGAGGTAAAGAACAGCCCTGTGTAAGCTATAAATGTGACTTATAACACTCTTAATAAGTACTATCCTTGTCGCACTCCTTACCGATATGTTCCTTGTAGTGGGGGGTGCTCGCAGTGACTGCGGATGGCGCCGCGCATGTCAGCAAAATTGTAGAAATGTCACATATGACAAAAAACTTCAATAAATGAAGCTTTTGCTATCTTAAAAGGACTGGTGTGCTGGTGACATTTCTACAATTTTTTTTATAACACTCTTAGTCTCAACCTATGCATGGATTTTCCAGATGTGGGACAACAATGTTAGCAATATATGCTCAGATACGGTACCACATGTTTTAACGGAAACATGCACCATTCACCGCATCTGCTGTAGCAATTCTGACCTTAAAGAAGTGTCTGTGACACTCGTTGCCACACCGAGACAGGAAAGTAACAGAGTTAAATATATGGTTGCTTTCTTAAAAGAGGCAATATGTTTTTTCGTTTCGGGTTACAGCATTCAGAGATTAAAATTAACCATTTTAAAATAAAATAAATTTATTGATGAAAGAAAATAAAAACGGTAAAAAAATAGAACATTTTTATAGAAAAAAGTTAAAAAACAGACAATTAACAACAGTAACATAAACCGTATTAAAAGAGAAAAAAATACTTAAGAAAAAATTAACTAACAGGGCTATTCACAAAATGGTGAAGAGTTTGGCGAAGGCAGGAGAAGTAAACAATCTAGGACAACATAGCTGACCTGGAAAAATTCTCCAATTCAGCTCACTTTAAAATTTAGCTATGTTGTCCTAGATTGTTCGCTTCTCCTGCCTTCTCCAGACTCTTCACCCTTTTTGTGAATAACCCTGTAAAAGTTTGCCTGGTCCTAAGTTCCATGGAGAGTAAGTCCAGTCTGGTATTGGAGTCACTGGCTCTCCTATATGACCCTTAGAATTGCTTCATAGTTTGGATGGAGATGAGACCTCCAGCTGACAATTGCAGCCATCATTTTAGGTCCCTGAAGAAGGCATTTAAAGAATTAACAAAAGCAATCAAATGGTCTGAGAGGTATGCTGAGGGGGTGTTGAAGTGTTTTATGCTCGGCAGACACACCTTTTAATTGCCACTTCTCTGACTATATATATTTCCAGACGACAAGGTTGTACAATCTGACAATCAACATATTATTGAACAAAATTAAATTACAATTTGTTATGATATACCAATTATACTATAAATAAGATGTACAATAAACAGTTGTGTGAAAGTGTTGCCCCCCTTCCTGATTTTTCATTGTTTTGCACGTTTGTCACACTTTAATGTTTCAGATCATCAAAAAAAATGTAATATTAGTCAAAGATAACACAAGTAAACACAACATGCAGTTTTTAAAGGAAAGTTTTTATTATTAAGGGAAAACAAAATCCAAACCCACATGGTCCTGTGTGAAAAAGTGTTTGCCCCCCTGTTAAAACATAGCTTAATTCTAGTTTATCACAATTTATCTAGCCACACCCAGTTCCATGACCTTAAAAAGGCAGTTCATGCTTGAAAACCTTCCACTGTGGCTGAATTACAACAATTCTGCAAAGATGA
Source organism: Nanorana parkeri (assembly GCF_000935625.1). Classification (NCBI taxonomy): domain Eukaryota; kingdom Metazoa; phylum Chordata; class Amphibia; order Anura; family Dicroglossidae; genus Nanorana; species Nanorana parkeri. The sequence continues at coordinate 919,501 of NW_017306927.1, read as the reverse complement.
GTGGACCAAAATTCCTGCACAGCACTGTAACAGACTCATTTAAGGTATCGCAAACACTTGATTGCAGTTCTTGCTGTTAAGGTTGGCCCAACCAGTTATTAGGTTTAGGGGGAAAACACTTTTTCACACAGGGCCATGTGGGTTTGGATTTTGTTTTCCCTTAATAATAAAAACCTTCCTTTAAAAACTGCATGTTGTGTTTACTTGTGTTATCTTTGACTAATATTTAAAATTTGTTTGATGATCTGAATGTAATGTGATATAGATCTTTATACTGTCCTATGGGACCACTTAATTCTAAAATGTTAACATTCCTGTTGTAATACTTTTACAATGCTCTGTATTCATGTATCTGTCTGCTAATGCAACAATAAACGCAAAATTACAAAAAAAAATTTGTTTGATGATCTGAAACATTAAAGTGCGACAAACGTGCAAAACAATGAAAAATCAGGAAGGGGGCCAACACTTTTTCACACAACTGTATATCGCTGAGGAGATTTAATGTGTTCTGTTCACCTGCTGGAAATAGCATAGGTATGTTTTTTTGTCTAACTGATTGGCATCTTCTGATACATAAAGGTATTTACTTTTGAAAAAGATAACTTTACCGCAGCAGAAATATGGAATATGAGTACAGTCGGGGTGCATGAAAGTACAGTTTTAGGTCAAATGAAATCAGACTTACAGATGTGCATTTGCTCCTAGATGGTTTTACGGAAGGTTAATTATAACAGGACTGCAATAAGAGGCTTTCTGGATTCTACTCTGCTATGTACTGTTAAGATACTGCAAGATATTTTATGATCTCCGCCTTGGCTCCTCCTAACTTAGGACTGTTTTGATTTAACTGGAATGTTTTTTCGCTAGTCCAATGTGTCACCTGAGCTTGATGTGTTCTAATGAGGGTTTATATGGAATGTGTCACCTCTCCTACATATATAGTCCATATACCTTGACACACTCCTTGTTGAATATCCCAAAGATAACGGGTGGTTGTAATGACTGCGGATGGTGCCGCTTGAAATACATTAACAAATGCAAATGTCAGCAGCACTCCAATACGAAGATTCACATCAGTGAAAATCCATTTTATTGATAGATCCCCTTCATCAGGCTCAATAATGGTTATTGAGCCTGATGAAGTTGACCCTGTGGGGCCCTGAAAGCGCTTGTCTTTATGACATCTATCAATAAAATGGATTTGCACTGACGTGAATCTTCGTATTGGAGTGCTGCTGACATTTGCATTTGTTAACTCTCCACCATAGACATAGGATTTAAACCTGACTGTTTTTATTGCTGGCTTGCAAAGTTGGGAGAAATGAGGGTAGCACTGTGTTAAGTATAACTTCCCCAGTCCTTCACATACAGTAGTTAGGATCTTGTCAAACCTCATTATTTTCACAATGTGTGCTGGAATTACAGCTAAGGTGGGGCTATAGACTACCCATATGACCATGCTTGTGAGGAGATATTTCAGTACCTGTAGTGGCCAGCAAAGGGCAGATACATGCACAGGATGAAAAAAAGGGTTTCTTTCCAGTAACCAAAGCTGATTGTGCTCTGTGTTGTCCCTAGCTGATGATGTCACTGAGTGAGAGCATACACGGGTGTGGCTTTCTGGTTCTGGGTCCATTAGTCAGCTGCACACTAAGTAAGAGGAACTACATGTGAGCTCAGATGCTGCAGGCTGGGTAAAACTTTTTGGTGCATGAACTGGGTGCCAAGTGGTAAAACAGTGTGCATTGGTTGTAGTCAGCTCCTCTGAAGAGAGGCCAGTGCTGTGGAAGCTCAGCAATCTGGTAGTGGACAGTTGTCAGAGAGAGAACCAGAAGAATGGGTGAATGAGAGTGTGCTCCTGTGGTAGTGGGGAAAATGCGATCAATGGGACTAACGTCAGCAAGGCTACAGTAAGAGTATCTGTACTGCTGCAAGTATTTATATAGACAGTGTGCTGATAATCAAGCGGCAGCCAGTGTTATGTTAATGGAAAGTGCTTCCATCTTGCACTTAATGTCACCTCCTTGGACTTGAATTGCAAAGTTATGGATAGTTGGAGAGAAGTTCTGCTTCATAAAAAAAGCTGAATTGAGTGCATCAGTGCCTATAATGATATGTGGCAAATAAACTACAAATAAGCATGTGTCCTTGCCTTGTGTAACTGGGTTATATCACCAATATAGGTTACATGCCTATACATGGAGAAAGCCACATGCTCTACAATACCCAAATGTACTGGATATTTCCTTTGGTTACTTGTGCTGAATAGAGTGGCTGAGGAGGGAAGGAAAGGTACAAAAAAGTTGGGACAAGAGTGTAAAATCTACATAAAAACAGAATGCCATGATTTGCAAATCTCATGAACCCATATTTTATTCACAGTAGAAAACAGAAAACATATGAAATGTTTAAACTGAGAAAATGTACCATTTTAGGAAAAAAATAAGGTAATTTTGAAATTGATGGCAGCAACACGTCTCAAAAAAGTTGGGACAAGAGCTGGAAGAACATTTTGCAGCAACTAATTAGGTGAATTGGCAACAGGTCAGTAACATGATTGAGTATAAAAAGAGCATCTTAGAGAGTCAGAGGGGTTGATTTACTAACCTTATAAACACGCCACGAACAAGTATACACCTCTGTAGTGTGTTCCCTCCCAGCATGATCTATTGGTGGAATCTAGACACCTTTGTAGTGGGTTCCCTCCCAGCATGATCTATGGGTGCAATCTAGATACCTTTGTAGTGTGTACACACCCAGCAGGGGTGTTGTGCAAAGCCCTGCATGAATTGCATGGTGATGTGGTGTAAATTAGCTCTACGTTGTGTTGCTTGCGTTGATGAATGCCGGAATGTAAATGCATGAGCTAACCATTTTTGTCTAAACTGTGAAGCAGCATTATATATGCATCATGTGCATGGTTTTTCCATATATGGCATTAGTGGAAATATGCTTTTAGAGACTTGCAGACACTGTGGAAAACATGGCACTTTCCCAACTTTTTTTAGTTTTTCTCAGTTTAATGATTTGATATGTTTTCTATTTTCTATTGTGAATAAATTATGGGTTTATGCAATTTGCAGATCATTTCATTCTGTTGTATGTAGATTTTACACAGTGTCCCCACTTTTTCAGATTTGAGGTTCTATATACTGCTGGGGATGGGAGGATTAAAACAAACTAGTTGCTCTACCTTACCTTGAAAAACACGGCCTCAGCCTACTACATTACTTGTTTTAAATATTTTTTAGGGATAGAAGTAAACGGTGTATGTTTTTGTGCAAATTAGCAAATAGATGTATGGCATTGGTACTGCACATTTATTGTAAATGTATTATTAAAATATAAATTTTATTTTTATTTTTTTCTTTAAGTTTGTTCTGTTGAAATCTAAATTTCAGTTCATTATAGAATGCAGTATATCCCAATAAGCAATAACAAAACAGAGACTGAAAAAGAAAAAATAGAGAATCAAATGTGCTGCCAAGTGAAAGACCCACGAGCCAAGCTCACCCCTGCCTGCTTCATGTATATAATTAGTTAAACAAGCTGTTATCTCAGTGACTAAGAGATTAATACACTAACAGTCTGTTTGCCAAAGTATTAAGTCTGTTTCAAGTACTAAGTACTAAAACCAGGAGGTTAATTAAATGGTAAGTATAATTTAAAGTTTAATAACTGGAAAATGTATTATTGTCTCCCTTGTGACTTGATTCCTAGAAATCCCTGGAACAATATAACTGTGTCTATCCAAGCCAAATTATTGGTCTTCTGCTTTGACTATCATTTTAGTTTACAGGTACAGTCAAGCTTTGAACTTCCATTGTATTCAATAACAAGAGAAAAGCAGATCACTGAACTCTACATTGTGCATTATACAGGTGAAACTCGAATAATTAGAATATCGTGCAAAGTTCATTTATTTCACTAATGCAACTTAAAAGGTGAAACTAATATATGAGATAGACTCATTACATGCAAAGCAAGATAATTCAAGCCGTGATTTGTCATAATTGTGATGATTATGGCTTACAGCTCATGAAAACCCCAAGAACCCCAAATCCACAACCTCAAAAAAGTAGATTATTACATGCAATCAATAAAACAAGGATTGTACATAGAACAATATTGGACCTCTGAAAAGTACAAGCATGCATATGTACTCAGTACTTGGTTTGGGCCCCTTTTGCAGCAATTACTGCAATTACTTTTGCATGATATTCTAATTATTCGAGTTTCACCTGTATGTAAGAACAAATCTAGAAAAAGCACACTTACAGTATTGAAGGGCTTATCCCCACCCCCCAATAAGGAATCTGAAGTGCTCTCAGTGGGCTTAGTGACCAAATGGACTTTCATGCATAAGTGCATTTTCTCAACTGACATAAAAAAAAAAAGATATCTGTAAGACTCTTAGAGACAAGATACTAAAATAATCACACCTATTTTACTAAGGGTGTATACATACCAGTACACAGGTTATAGCTTGGCTAGCGTGGGAGTCAGTGTGTTAAAATTTCTGTGCATGACATCCTTCACTAAAATACCTCAAATATGTCCATGATTGCATTAGGCTCTTATGTCAATGTGGCTGCCGTAGAACCTAGCTAGATGAATATATCAGCAAAAACTCGATAGTATACTATCAGCAAGTAGTGCTGAATGCATATTATCTAAATAAACGGTATTGGTGATAGGGTTTTACACAACGTGGAGGGCAAGGGATCTTACACTATATAGGGGACAGGGGATTTTACACTATATAGGGGACAGGGGATTTTACACTGTGTAGGGGACAGGTGATTTTACACTATGTAGAGGACAGGGGATTTTACACTCTGCAGGGGGTAGAGGATGTTACACGCAGGGAATAAAGGATTTTATACTATGCAGGGAACAGGGGATTTTACACTATGTAGGGGACAGAGAATTTACACTATGTAGGGTGTAGGGGATTTTACACCATGTAGAGGATAGGGGATTTTACACGATGCAGAGCATAGGGGATTTTACACGGTGTGTGAGGACATATCTTACACAGAGTTTAGAGAGGGGGATTTTATACAATATGGAGGACATAGGATACCAAACAAGGAGGAGAGCAGATTATTTTGCACTATAGTAGGGAATTATTTTATAAAATAAGGATGGGGGGGTGATGTCACACAATGTGAAGGCAGAGGAATTTACACTATAATATGAGAGGGATTTTACACAGTGTGGTAGACAAGAGATTGTACAAACATTTTGGGAGTAAGTGAATTTTAAACAGTGAATGGGGGAAATAATTTTAAGCAGTGGGTGGTAGGGTATTTTGAAGTGTAGTAGGCATGGGTGTATATTTTATAGTGTAGGGAGTTGGAGTCCTCAAGAATTGCCAGAATGGGAAGAACTTTAAAATGTATGCCCTACAGTATATACATTTTTGAGTTTACCAGAATCTGTAATAGAAGAGCTATTTTCTTTAATAAATTTAATAATGCTTATTTGTATTTCTCTCTTTTGATCCACAAATTCCTGTGAGTAGTGTACACATTTTTTTTGTTTACAGAAGTAACTTTGTCCTTTGTTGTGTTTAATATTTTAACAATTTATTAACACATAAAATCCTCACATACAGTTGGTCTGACTGGGTAGACCATTACCCAATCAGACAAATTAAACTAGTGGTGCCTCCACTGTGGTCCCCTGAACATCAGCAAAGGGCCACACATATGTTGAGAAGGCTCTCTGCTGGAGGAGATGGTCAGTGACTGCAGCATGGCGTGGTTAGAGACCATCATGGTTGGAGACTGGAGACATGCCACAGGACACAGACACTGGGAACATTTCACAAGAGATTGCTAGAGATCACTGGCATTGCAGCCCCTTTACAATTCAATGCCCACACTAATGACTGATGAGACCTGGGGCCACAACTAATTACCGCTGTCTGGAAAATCCTAATGGAATGTCAACCAAAAGCCTATCAAGTGCATTTAGGAGATGTTTAAAAAACATTAGGTGCTAACAGTTTATCCCCCTGGAGAATCCTTGCTGTGATAAAGCTGTCCAACATTGCCCCAGAGGTACGTTTTTTATTTATTAATTACAGGTATTTATATAGCTCCCACAATTTGCGCAGCGCTTTAGATAGTTGCACATTCACACCAGTCCCTGCCCACAAGGAGCATACAATCTAAGGTCCCTATTTCACATGCATACATACAGGGCCGATTTAGAGCCAATTAACCTTCCAGCATGTCTTTGGAGTGTGGGAGGAAACCGGAGTACCCGGAAGAAACTCAAACAAGCACAGGGAGAACATGCAAACTCCTTGCAGATAGTGACCTGGCCAGGATTCGAATCAAGACCCCCAGTGCTAGAGAAAGAATAGCAGCCATTTTATAGCATGGCGAGCTATGTACTCAATGTTGGTGTGTTTAGACAATCAGTTGAATCTCTCCCAGATCTGCCAAAATCCACCACACAAAAAAACACTCTTCTTTTATTACATCACTTTCTCTTTAAAAAGTACATTTACCTGAAAAATGTGAGGGAAGAATGAAGTACAGACCAATGTGCCATTTACAATCAATCCTCTAATAGATTTTGACTACAAAATTATAATCCTAAAAAAAACTAATTTCCTCAAAATGGTGATATTCCATCCAGAGGAACATCAGGCTATTCCTTATCCAATATGCAAAATATATCTTTAATGTTTATTGCACCGATTTGCACATACCCTACAAACATTCAAAGCAGCATGGCATTTCCTTTGAAATTATCGTATACATCGTAGAATATCAGTTGCTACAAAATATTACACAGATCAGTTTTCCTCAGTATCGATATATCCAATCCAGACCACAAATGATAAACAATCCAATATTCTATGATTGTGCAATTCACAGTAGATGATACTTAATCATATATTATACATGATGTATTGGTGGCCCAAAGTTTTATCAGGCTTCTCGATCCTAGGCAACAGTCCACATAGTGCTGCAGTCCAAATTAGTTATATGTTGGCCGCACTTAACATTTTGCTAAGCTTTGTGTATCAGTACTGCTTGGACCGAGAAGAAGGGGATACACCCTGAAAGTTTGTCATGAAAATTTAGCTGATTTAGTGCAAATCAAAATGGCTCTCGGACAGTACTCCGAGTTGACTGTACAACTATGTTGTTGCAAGTGCACTAATATGGCTACAATCACCTTTAAATGATAAAAATTAATGTCCTGCTTAGCAGGGGTTAATCCGAGAAAGCTTTGCAAAAGCTACTTAACCGCACTGTAAACATCAAATGTGTGCTATTACTGCTAGAGTTTAAAGAGACCCCTTAACAAATAACTGTAGCTAAAGCACGGAAACATTAAGAGGGGAATTAATCGAAACTGGAGCTGAAAAAATCTAAAGCAGTTGCCCAGGGCAATTAATCGGCTTCTCTCTTCAGTCTGTTAGGATTTGAAAAGGAAAAGAGAGAAGCTAACTGGTTGTTGTGCACCGCTGCTCCAGATTTCGTCTGTTCCAGTTTTGATACATTTCGCTCCTAGTATTTTAAATGCATGCTTGCAGTGTTTTTCCTTTCCATAAGCTTTTTTTTCACTTGCAATTTGCTAAAAAAAAAGTTGACTATTCCAGGAAATGTCAGTTGAGTCTGCGTCTGCTAGGGCTGCTGACATCACATTTATAACAGCCACCAGCAGTCCCAGGGATTTTGGATGCCTACACAAGGAAGGCTTTTACAGGTAAGTAACATGCATAGAGTACTTAAATGCACATATGATCTTATGGGAAGTTTTTGTTCTGATGAATGGTCTGACAACAGGGTCTCTTTAAGAAGTGCTGGAAAAAGTTTTGATTGTCAAACCCTATGTAAAGGAGACTTAAAAGCAATTGTCCACAGCACTGACTATACAGTATATAGTCTTAAGTTTTAGAGGGTTATTCACACAGCTGCCGAAGGCAGCCGTGTGAATAACTGACCCGAACGCTGTTCGGCTATTCACTTCAAGCTTGTACAGCTGATTTCAGCTGTACATCAGCTTGCTTCGGCTGGTTACTGAAACATCGTTGGCCCCCCTGTATGCGGCTCCAGTGGCTGTTCCTTTCCCAGCTGGCAGTGGCACTGAGTGTTCCGGGCCGGAGGTGACGCGGCCAGGAGTGGGTGGAGCTCTACATCGGGACGGAGTCGGCGGTGTGCGGCAGGGACGCCGCCAACAGAGGAGGCGCAGAGCATACTCACCCTCTCAGCCACGCCTTGCACCTAAAAGACCCAGGGCAGCGCCCCCCCCCAACACATTGCCAGGGAGCACCTGCTGCTGAGCGGGCCTCTTCCAGTTGGGTAGGGACCAGTGTTTCTGCCCACACTACTGTAGCATCTCCGGGACAGCCTTCTACACTCCCTGAGCATACGGGATCAAGCCATCATCCGCCTGCTGAAGACCAGCCTGTCCCTTCACTCATCCCTGCAGCGCATTCTACTGTGCCACTGGCATCTGGTGAGATTCCTAATGTGCATTTTAATTCACTAATGGATCAGTTCCGTTTGTTTCTAGAAAGTAGACAGGCTGCCAATACATCTCCTATAGTCTCTCCTTTGCCTTCTTCTGTTTGGATTCCTGTCACTTCTTGTTTGTCTGCTACTATTCCTTCTCCGGCTATTGTTTCTTCTGTAAATTCATGTGTACCTCCTGCTCTTTCCTTCAGAACTGACATTCCTGAGATTTGTTATAGAGAAGCTTTAGCATGTAATTTGTCTCTGTTAAGTTTTCCCTTATCGGCCACTTTAAAAGAAAAAAATTGTAAGGGGGAATATGTAGATATTTTGTCCCTACTTCCATGTGCAAAATATTTTTTGTCTAGGCCTGAAAAAAAGGTTGAGGAGGGTTCTGAGGTTGACAGGCAGCGGCCTGTGCCTAGGACATTTAATAACTGGTTACAGGCATTTTGTGTCTTTGCCAGTGTTTTGGGTGAAAAACATCCTGATTTATGTAGTGGCCTTTTTCAGCACGTTGATATTGCTCTTGAGGCCTTCAAAGGTTTTGGAGGTCTGAGCTGGTTCCACTATGACAAGTCTTTTCATCAAAAAATGTCAGTTCATAAAAATGTAAAATAGGGAGTTAAAGATGTGGGTCTCTGCTTCTTCCGCAGAGACCTCCAGCAGTCAAATCTCTGCCAGCTCCAGCTTCCAATCCTTTGATTAAAAAAGGTTTATGTTTTACATTTAATGAAAGCCAGTGCAAATGGCCACATACCTGTCGTTACAGACATGAATGTGCTTTTTGCGGTGGTTCTCACCCTGTCTTTCGCTGTTTTTAAAAAATGAGCACACCTGGACAATCAGGTGTTCAAGAGCTTTTTCTCAAAAGTGCAGTCTCCAGTGATGCTGGAAAAACTAGTTCCCTTTCTTCTCATTTACCCAGACCAACAGAAGGCCAGCCTCTTGTTTGAGGGTTTTTTCACTGGTTTTTCGTTACCTAATTTTTCTGGTCCTGGTTGTGTCTGGGTAAATAATTTAAAATCGGTCACTGGTATGGAAGATATAGCCAGGGAGAAGATTTCAAAAGAGATATCGGAAGGACGGGTAGAGGGTCCTTTCTCTTACCTGCCTTTTACGAATTTTAGGCTCTCGCCTTTGGGTATTGTACCAAAGAGAGAGCCAAACACATACTATTTAAATCTTGTCTTTAAATGACAAGATTGACGATCAGCTGGCATCTGTTACCTATGCCACCTTTGATGACGCCCTGGAGAGACTGCACCCTTTAGGTCAGGGTGCCTTTTTGGCAAAGGCGGATATTAAATCCGCTTTTCGTCTGTTACCAATTTCACCGTTAGCTTACAATTCGCTTGGCTTTCAGTTTGATGGTTCTTATTTTTATGATAAGTTTTTGCCCATGGGTTGCTCTTTATCTTGTTGTTATTTTGAGGGTTTTTTCTTCTTTTTTAGAATGGGTTATGGTTTTTGTTTCTGGTTCACTATCTAGATGATTTCTTGTTCATGGGCCCAAAGGATTCCCCTGTTTGTTATGATCTTTTGTCTTTATTTTGTTCGCTTTGTGTTCATTTTGGTATTCCTCTGGCTATTGAAAATACTGTGCTACGCACTGAGAGTTTGGTTTTCTTGGGGATATCCATCGATTCAGAAAAAATAGAATTTAGACTCCCCCAAGAAAAGATTGAAAAAATTACTGACACCATTTGTTTATTGCTAAGAAAGAAGAAAGTTCTCCTAAAAGATTTGCAATCTTTTTTCTGGGTGCTCTGGCATTTGCTACATGTATTATGCCAGTTGGCAGAATTTTTTCTTGTCGCTTATATGCCGCTACTTCCGGTTTTAAATCCCCGTTTTCACATATTAGATTAGCTAGCAATCTTAAGGAGGATTTGTATGTGTGGTATTTCTTCCTGATCAATTTTAATGGTAGATCCATTTGGCAGGAGCAGTTTATTGTTGAGATGTTTTAAAATTTTCTACAGATCTTCTGGGTCAATAGGCCATGGCTTGTTTTGGGATGGACATTGGTGCTGTGGAGCTTGGCTACACTCATGGTTTGCAAGACAGCTTACTAAGAATATTGTTTTGCTGGAATTATTTCCTGTAGTGGCGGCAGTGGCTTTATGGGGTGACAGTTTTCGCAACCAAAGGATTCTGTTGAAATCAGATAATCGGGGAGTGGTTTTCGCCGTTAACTGCCTGTCCTCTAAATCCCCGCCCGTGGTAATTGTGCTGAGACATTTAGGGGTCACATTTAGTCTTCACTTCTGATCGGTCATTCACTCGGCTGCCCTCGGCAGCTTTGTGAATAGCTTAAGTAGCTTAAAGCTACTTATGTACCCGGGAAAATTAATTGTACTGCTGATGCCGTCTCGCGTTTGCAGATGGAGCTGTTCCGGAAGTTGGAGCCGGCTGCAGATGCGGAGGGTTCACCTTGCCTGAGCTATCTCTGGGATTTAATTTAAGCACCATTTCAGATAACATAAAGAATTCTGTTGCTCATTCTACCTGGGAGCAGTATTCTTTTGCATGGAGAAATTGGTGCATGTTTTTGTGCTCTTCTGGTTTTACATGTATACATTCTTCTGAAGCCTTAGTTCTCTCTTTTCTCTGTCTCCTCATTAATCAAGGTTACTCTTATTCTCATTTTGTTAAAGTGACATTAAACCCTCAGATTTTTTAACATAAACCAATACTGTAATGTGTGCCTTACTGTAATCCATGGTTGTTTCCCTTCTCTTTGCTGCTCTTCCTTTAAAATCCTCATGTCTGCTCATGCTTGGGGAGAACTTCCCTTTTAAGCTCAGGGCCTCTTCCTGTAGTGCTGGCTCAGGTTACAAACCTATACAAACTTATACACAGACACCGTGTATCCATTCCTGAGACAAGGCAGTCTGCTGCAAAACAGAAGTTCTGCAGAGCATGAGAACAGATACAGATTTAAAAGGAAGAGCAGCAAAGAGAAGGGAAACAACAATGGATTACAGTAAGGCACACATTACAGTATTGTTTTATGTTAAAAAATCTTAGGGTTTAATGTCACTTTAAGTCTTTGGCTGGTGTTTCTTTCTTTCTGAAACTTTTTAGCTTCCCTGCTTGTAACAGTTACTTTTCTGTCAAGCAGGTCTTTTTTGCAGCCTTACGCATTTCCGAGTTCGCAGCCAAGAGTAAAAGTCGTCTTACTGGCTTGCAATTCTCTGATCTCACACTTTCAGGGAATTGTTTAACTATTTTTATTCGTACAGCTAAGACTGATCAACTGGGAGGGGGATCATGGGTTACGCTGTATGCTTTCCCAGGTTCTTTTCTTTGCCAGGTATATGAATAATGTAGGTACTTTCTTGTCTATTAGATCAACTTTGGCTGGCATTTTTTTCCTGCATTTAGATGGTTCAGCTCTCTCCCAATTTCAGTTCAACAAAGTTCTTTCTAAATGTTTGTCAGTAGCTGGCCTGAGTGATTTAAAATTCTCCTCGTGCTCGTTTTGTATGGGTGCTGCTACAGAAGCTGCAATTTGGGCCTTGAGCAAAGTGTTATTCAGAAGTTAGGTAGATGGGACTCCAACCAGTTTAAATTATATGTTAGGCCTCATTTATCTGTTTAATATTCTAGGCAGGAAACTTTCTATCTGGATTGTTGGACACAGTCATGTCTTTTGGGCACAGCAGTGGCTTCAAGAAGAGTGTATACTAAAAGTCTGACATTGCCCAATGTAACACTGTGGAATTGATTTTTAAAATGCAGAGGGATATTGCTTATTTTAAATTGTTCTCCCCTAATACTGTTATCATATTTTCGGAAATAGTTCCCAGGTTAATGTGGTTGCTCCCGCCTTCGTTTCGACGCTGGGAAAAGATTCGGAGGCGTGTCAACCGATCGATGTAAAAGTTCATTCCTTTTGTGGGAGGTTTTTCATATAGACATGTGGATTTGGAAGGAGGTGTTCAGGGTCTTTACAGGAATGACGCTGTTCAACTCTCCGATGTGGGCATTGACATCTTCAACCTTGCCTTGCAAAATTGTATAGAAATGGCCGTGGTGGGGGTGCTAGGCTTTAGTTAAAGCCTGGCTTGTGGGGACATTTTGAAAATGAATTACTCTTTATTCTGATTGGTGTGCTTGGGCTTTTCTAGCCAAGCACTTGTTATTTATTTGTTCCCAAGCACAAACGCCCGGACGGCAAATTCCATATGGTCCCTCCCAATGGGCAAAAGAGGAGTGAGAGTCGGATGACCCAAGTTTAGAGCAGGGGGCGAAAGGCAAATGACGTGGTAAAGGTCTCGGATAGATGTGTCCCGCTTACTGGATTCATCGCCAGAGAGACTAAAGGTCCGTCCCGTCTTTGCTCCCACAAACAAAGAGACGGCTTAGCCAGACGCCTCCACGCCACCGACCACCAAGAACGCCACCCGAAGGCTGCATAAGCATGCAGCCTATCTTGCACACATCTATCTATCATGCACACATGATACACAGCATGCACACATCTATCTATCTTTTTTCATTGGAACCCCAATCATGTATGACGACAAGAACATAGGATGAATCATGTATGTTTCTGTTAATGGTGAGGTATTGTGTATGTGGAAAGAGCTTTTTTAGGGACTATCTACTCAATTTTAGTATTGGCTTTAAGCCTTCTTTGTTTCTCTTTTTTAAGATTTATATGAAATAAATAACTATATTTTTACATATTGTGGTTGGAGTTGTCATGTTCTGGTGCTTTCAAAACCCCACTTTTTCTTTCCTTAAAAGAATTTCTTTGCTTGTTATTTATTTAGTTGAGTTATCTTTAATAAAGTTATGATATATTTATTTAAATTTATTCAATGTATTTAGTAAACCAATAAAAAATGCCGCGGCCATTTATGGTCAAATAAAAGTGTTAGTGTCTTATTTTATATTTTAAAGTTGTGTTTGTTTTATTATAATGTCACTTGTAGTTCCATGACAGTTCAGCGTCCCCTGGAAACCAGGGGACGCTGAACTGTCATGAGAGCTCAGAGGGCCCGGCCTTGATATCACTGCCAGCTGCGCTGAGCTCTCATTGTAATGACAGTCCAGCGTCCTCTGGTTACCAGGGGATGCTGAACTGTCATTACACACTGAGAACTGCGCCGAGTTTTCATGGTAATGACAGATCAGTGTCCCCTGGTAACCAGAGGACGCTGATCTGTCATTGCAAGTGGCCGGAGACAGCCGTGAGATTACGGCTGGCTCCGCCCAGCTGTCAGTAGCAGGCTTTCACGTGTTTTAAGCATACCTGAAATTCTTAATAAAAATTGTATAGCTACTCTGCCTTCTGGATGACACAACAAAATCAGTAATGAGCAGGGATGAGCTTAGGTTCAAACCAAACCCAAACCAGGTTTTGTCCGACATGGAAGAAGTTCCTTCGATTCCACTCAATCGGCTGTGGGCTTGAAATTCTCCATCTGCAGGTTGACATAAGCAAAGGGGCATAATGCAGTGACATCATTGACCTTATATGGCTACATGCCTATATTTGATAAATGACGTCAGCATAAGCATCCCTCTTCTTTGTTTACATGCAGCTGTGGGGCAGAGAATGCCATTAGCAGCAATTTGGGTGAAAGACCTGGTTTTGTCCGAACCTGAACTCAATCCTAGTGATGAGAACATCTGTTCTTTTTCTACAACAGCTTGCACATTTTATTCTGCATCCTGCTGACCTTGCAATCCCTTTTACTGCTTAGATTTGCATGTTTAAGAATTACATTCTTGCTTCTAATCAGGAGGAACTTGTATACTGTTAGAAAGCATCATGAGCTGCGGCTCCCGATAATTAAGTTATATTTCCGGCCTGCATGGCAGGTATCAATCCACCCCAGCGCAGGGCGCCCAACTATTGCTGGCAGCTGAGAGTGGCAAAATAGTACCCTATCTCTGTGGGTCCTATCAGTTCAGCAGGAAGCCCAGGGAAGAGAGGGGACTATTTTACCACCACCACCACAGCTAACGATATTACTGCAGCTAAAAGTGGTGAAATATTCCCCTATCTCCCCGGGCCTTAATCAGTTCAGCAGTGGGTCAGAGAGAGAGGGGACTGTATCACCACTTTCGGCCTGAGTAATATCGGGAGTTGTGGCTCCTGACAATTAAGTTAAGGGGCCAGTCTGCACAGGGCCCCAGCGTGACAGATTGATATCCAATAGGCAGAGGCCCTTCTGAGAAGGTGAAGGCTGCAGGGTGGTGTGGGAGGCTAGACTCAAGAGAGAGGTAGGTAGGCATCCTCTGAATGAAGGGCAATTTTAATAAATCTATTTAATCAACATGTTTACTGATTTGTAATGATTCATAGTAATCTCTTCCCAGGCAGTGATATGAATCCACCCCCTAGGGCAGCAATAACTTATAATTGCTGCCTGTGGGGGATATTTTTTAATAACTCTGATAATTAGGCAAAAGTCACACTATTCATGAATGTATGATTCAGAATTTCTGCTGCAGGAACTTACAGATTTCTGCTGTAGGAATCCCACATCTCCCATTTAGATGTGGCCGCTGTTACCCATTCACCTTAATAACCGGGTGACAGCAGACACATCTGTAAGCCGCAGTCTGCATGTAATTGTATGTGATGCTATTACATGCGGTTTGCAATAGCTCAGTGCCCCTGGACACACAGCAGTGATCTATTCCAAACCGCATGTAATTGTATCAGATTGCGTTTACAGACGCAGCTACTGTCACCCAGTAGTTAACTAGAATGTCTGCATCTAAACGGGAGATTTGGGATTCCTGCCGCAGGTGTATGTATGTATCTGAGTGTGTACACCTGACCCCTGCACTCAGTATGTTACAAAAGCTGACCCCTGCACTCTATAAATTACACACGTCTGACCCCTGCACTGTGTACATTACATACACCTGACCCCTGCACTGTGTACATTACAGTTACCTGACCTCTGCACTCTGTATGTTATATACCCCTGTCTCCTGCACTCTATATTGCTTCCTGGGGAGAGCAATGCTTATTCGGTTATGTTATGTGGTTGACCAGGGGGGCCCTGTCAGGTAGGCTGTATGGGGCCCTATGATTTCTATTGGCAGCCTTGACGGGCACCATACCTGCTGTGAATTCAGAATCTGCCTCTCAGAATGCACATATTCAGGCCCACTACAAAGGAACAACAAGAGATTCATCTGAACTGCAATGCAGAGCTACATATACTGAGAACAAGAACTTCTTCAATTGTGGATCAGCACAGCACACTGCAAACTGCATACCCTGCAAAAGATGCACGGTGTCATAAATGCAAGAAAATGGGACAATGAAAAACCTGCTGAATTTCTACTGCTAGACAAACTTGCAATGGTATTGTCCCTGAGGTTACCAATATGTAGATAACTATGACGTTTTCATTCCAGATAAACTTTTGTGCACTGTAGTTATCACTACTGCTCCTGCTAACAACGGACACTCCATGATCCTGATGCTTTTTTCAGGATTCAGGATCTGCTGTCTCTATAATGTCTGATGAAATCTATGAGAAGTACTTTGCAAGTGAACCACTTTCCACAACTATTCTAAAACTGGTTAGTTATTTTAGAGACACTATTCCCGTGCTTTGTTGCCTGCCAGTGACTGTACATTTCAATCTCTCAGTGTGCAAGCTAAATTCTACATAGTAAAGAAAGGAACCATTATATCAGGCATCTTTTTGCTGCATATACAGTACTTAAGATTCAAAATAGTGACTCTGATACAAACCTCCATTAGGTGGGTGCTCCTTCTACTAAACAACAGTCATATAGTGAAAAAGAAAAGCATTCAGCTGGGCAACAGACATCGAAAATATCCAGATGTAAAGTATATAAGATGCTGAAGACTCTTTAGCCACTTTGTCACCGTTACTTACCTCCTGTAATCCAGCACTGGCACTCCCTCTTTTTCGCGTGTCAGCGGGATCTTCCAGATTTTACCCAGAGTGTTGCAGCCACAACAGTTGACACATCACACGGTGCGTTACATGCAGCAGTGGCTCACTGGATCTGCCAGCACCCACAGTCTCTGTTGCACCTCCTCTGTACCCACAGCCTCCATTGCACCTCAGCTGCCCCTGCATTCGCGGCCTGCACTGCATTCACATTCTGAGCCTTCACTGCTCCATCTCTGCACCTGTAGTCTCTGCTGCATCCACAATTTGAGCCTCCACTGCGTATCTGTTGCATCCACAGTCTGGATTTTTGTTGCTCCATCTCTGCAACTGCAGCCTCATTTCTACTTCCAGCTACCCAGTGCCTTGTGCCTCTTTCATGCTCAGTTCTTCTCTACCCAACATCTTCCCACATCCACATATATGGGGTCCCTGGTGGATTACACTCTTAGAGAAAGCAGCCAGGTCCACATCTTGGGTTCTGACACTAGCATTGCAAGAGAGCAAAGATAGAAGTCAGACAGGTATCATTTTTCAAATTATTTTAGTTTTTTTTGGGGGGTTTCAACTTTCTTTTTCTCATAATAAAATTACTTAAATACCATTGCTCTTGATGGCACTGCTAACTCCAAGACACCAAAAGCCTTGAACTGTTAGTCTATGTATACTTCAATTTGATATGTGTTACGCATACATTCTCATAGTGAAGAAATCTTCAAAAACTACCTGGGGCATCCTATTGGATAAATGCACATTCCAGCTACAGTGCCCTGGCTTGTCTTAAATGCCAATCTAACTTCCAAACAGTGGTGTAGCTTTACACAGCTGGACTCCAATGCAAGATTATCTAACTTAACATTCCCAAATCCTGTAATTTTCCCTGCAGGGAAAATGACCGCTAAACCAACGTGATCAGCTGAGCTTCCCAACCTTAGTAACCTCTTCTTTACATTGAACCCACCAATTTTATCACACCTCCACTTTGAATAATATGTCTTCTATCCCCCTCAGATAAGTAACTAAGCCATACACTTGCTCAATGCAATGGCAATGGAGAAGAGATATTTCCAGGTAGGCCCTTTAGGCTTCCCTGGAGCAGGGGTTTGGTTTCAAACATAAAATATGTTACCTGTTCTTACACCACTGCTTCAACATATCCACAACCCTCTGATTCTCCATTACCAAGCAACACAGCACACTTATGCATGAACTAATGTAACACATTTGCTGAACTGCTGCATATGGCACCAAATCTTTGATCACAATGGAACAGGAACTCAGCATGCATAGGTTTACTGTTTCCATAGCACCCTTGTACCTTATTTTGATTGTTGCCATAGTGCTCTTCTATTTCTTGGACACATGCCTAGTCACTCGACTATGTTTGAACTATTGCTGAACTCTGATTGTTATTGGCTTTAAGCCAGTGAGTTTTCCTTCTGTTGTCAGTGTTCCATCAGTTTTAGGAACAGCTGTTTATCATTGTCTAAAAATGTTTTATTATTACATTTACATACTGTATATCTTTGTCTGATCAGTGTGTTTTTGTCTGATGAAGGAAGAAGGTCCTTCTAAAACACTATATATGAGCTTAGCACTTAAATTAAACCCGTGGGGTTAAAACTATAATTGATATCTCACTGTGCTTTTTCATTGCTCTCATCTACTACTGATGGATATAACACAGATGCTTGAGGTTACCACGTCATTAAAAATTGCATCAGCATCCCATGGTTCCATACCCCAATGTAATTGAATATTAATGTTTACTTTTCAAAAAAGCTAGAAATATAAGATAAAGCAACAACAGCTTTTTACCGCTGGTGGCTGGCAGATGGGGAGTTGGTGCCATATTCCTCCTGTGAATAAAATTTGTGTAAACATTAGGTACAGTGTAAAACTAGTTTGTGCAGTCTGGTACCTAAAATATAAGCATTTGTTGGCTGACAGATGTGCCTACTCTGTTTTATTTCAGATTAGCTTTCCTTTGAAATACATTTGTTTAAACATTTGTTCCCAAATATATTTGTATAGCATAAAAAGACTTAAAACAGCAGGTAAAATCATGTTCAAAATGTACACATTAAAAACACCATCTGGACTTTTTTTTCCTCAAAATCTGTTTATCCACACTGAGGATTTTTCTTTACGTATGTGTCATTATAATATGTCACTGTTGCCCTGGAGACCAAGGTCAGCATCCTTTATGTTTCATCATGGATTGCTATGGCATGTTGTTTTACTTCTGTTGGACTAGTAGTTCTGTGTGACCAGCTGCAATGATATGTTGAGCAACATAGCAGTCAGTTTAGCAGTCATATTATTTTACAGCTTCTCTATGTATTAAGTTAAATAGGTAAACAGGTACCAATCAAGTAAAGCGAGTATGGCAATATCTCTTTTGTAAGGATTATCATGATAAATATTCTGCTTTTAGTAACTATTATATTGTATTTGTGAATACAATATAGCACAAAGTAGACAGGATGTATCAACAAATACAAATAACTTATTTTTTTAGTTATTCCTTATTTTAAATTACAGGGATGCATAGGCTGGTCATATTTATCTGACTATCCAGTAAAAATACAATACCCCTTAGTTACAGAGACATTAATTGCCTAAAAAAGTTTTACAGTCTGAATGCAGCGGGGGGGACAGCGCCCGTTCATAACTTTGTGTTCTGGTGCATTGCATTAATTGCTGCATGTTAACATGCATTGTGTTAATGTCTTCAGTTGAATGAGCTGCAAATCCACCAGGGTTATTCACAAAAGGGTGAAGAATTTGGAGAAGGCAGGAGAAGTGAACAATCTAGGACAAAATAGCTGAACTTGAAAGTGAGCTGAATTGAAGAATTTTTCCAAAACAGCTCTTTTGTCCTAGATTGTTCACTTCTCCTGCCTTCTCCAAATTCTTCACCCTGTTGTGAATAACCCTGACAACAATAAATGGACAAGCACTTTTTTTGCAGTGCAAAACACCACAAGGTATGGTAGTATGCAATGGAAATTAGAAAAAAACAGGTGAAATCCATCCTGGGTAACAACCATGGTTCCTTTCACAGATACAGTACAGTAATTGAGCGTTGTCACCGTTGGACTGGAAGGGTGTGTATTTGCAGAATTATCAAGTGAAAATAAAGGAAATAGCCTGAAAAAAAGAAAACTAATGCAGATACCTCATCTGAGGACAGGTAAGCTGTGATATATTACATTGTGATTGTTGGGTTTAGATACTGTGTGTGTTAAAAAAATCTTCTCGGATGTGGAGTCTCAGCAATGTTTGCTATGCCCTGCTTAAATTTTCCCTACATATACATAAAGGTAGCCATACAATGTAAAATCACTAATGATATTTTCAAGGGGTTTTATTAAATATACAGTTTATGTAAATGAAAGGTTCCCATAGAATGTTACTTTTAACCAAATTAATTTACTATCTATAAGTAGTGGCAAAATCTGCAGCTTTGGACTGTAGCACTGCAGGAGCACACTATATATATATATACCCATTACAGGGTCCATCCAGGAGTTGGTTCTGAATGTGTTTACCAGTGGTACAATTATCAAATATCCTAGAATTACCCTTCCTGGTGATATGATCGCTATATCCCATCGTATGCTGCCGTGTGGGTGTCAGGAAAACTGAAAATTGTATACTTACCTATCGGTAATTTTCCTTTCCTGACGCCAATACATGGACCCTCCCATGGCTTTCGCATTGAGTACTCGTTGCAAGAATGGTAGGCGGGCTTCAATTTATAGTATAACTGTTCCTGTGATTGATCTGGGGGCGGGGCCACACCCATCGTATGCTGCCAATGTTCGGCGTCAGGAAAGGAAAATGAACGATAGGTAAGTATACAATTTTCCGTTTTATATATATATGTATAGTGATGCACTGTAATGCTTGTGCAGAGATGTGTTATCTTTGTGGTTTGGTAGGCCATTCAAAAAGTGTTTTAATTAAGGGTATTAACTGTATTAGGCATTTTGGCTGGTGTTTTGCCAAAATACCTGCCAATGAATTTGTATTTCTGTCAAACAACTTCTGAGATTTACATAGCCCTGCCAAACAGCACAGTCTGTCAGACTATGCTATTTGGCAGGGCAGGAGATCTGATTTTTCTCTCCAGTAGTTCAGCAACACTTCACATCACTGCCACTTTCTCTGCCACTTCATCTCCCTGCCTCCAGCATGTGATTAGACAGAAAAAGGAGAAGCAGCAGACTGATGGGGTCACTTTTTAGTCACTGTGCTCTCCCCCCCTACTGGCATGCTACTTGTTAGCACCTGAGCACTGCAGCACAAGTAACTAGTTTCTTGTGCTGCGTATTCCTCTCCCAGCAGTTCTGCAGTACAGTGCACTCATGTAAAGAGGGATACCAGCAGTGTTTCAAACATGTTTTTAACATATGATTAAACACATTTACAAAAACATTTTAGAGACTCTCTGGGCATCCAGCTTCAGGTGGTTTTAAAATTACATGTCTGCACTCCACACTTGGACATGTGTAGCTTAAACCACTTTAACTAGGAGTGCAACAAAGCAGTAACCTACATATTGGGTGAAACAATGACTGTAAAGAAAACATATCTCAATTTACCAGAATTTGCATTATTTCTGTATTTCTCTACTGAGGGGTGCCAAAATATACTAGAAGTCTTATAACCCCTCACTTGTGACACTCTGTCTGTGGGACAGGAAGTTATGATAAATTAATAAAGCAATAAAAAAAACTAACCTTCCTTACAAAACTAACCTTCCCTACAAAACAGAAAGGTTTTATCTGGAGTTGAGCTTTATTATTATGCAGGATTTATATAGCGCCAACAGTTTGCACAGCACTTTACAATATACGAAAGACATTACAATCACAATACAACTCTAGACAGGATAGTAACGAGGGCCCTGCCCATTAGGGCTTACAATCTAAAAGGGAGGGGCAAGTGATACATGAGGAGGTAGCTGTGTGGGCATGAATTGTTTGAGAACGTGGATGGTTAGTTAGAGGTGGGATAGGCTTCCCTGAAGAGATGAGTCTTAAGGGATCGCCTAAAGGCAGTCAGAGTGGGAGATAGATGGACAGGCGGGGGTAAAGAGTTCCAGAGGATGGGAGACACTCTAGAGAGGTCCTGGAGGCAAGCATGGGAGAAGTAGACGAGGGAGCTGGAAAGCAGGAGGTCTTTGGAAGAGCCGAGGAGATGGTTAGGGAGATATTTTGAGACAAGGTTTGAGGTATAGCCGGGGGCAGAGTTGTTGATAGCTTTGTAAGTGGTTGTTAATATTTTGAATTTTATCCTTTGGGCGAGTGGAAGCCAGTGCAGGGATTGGCAGAGAGGGGTTGCAGACACTGAGCAATTGGTTAAGTGAATGAGTCTAGCAGCTGCATTCATGACAGACTGAAGGGGGGTTAGCCTGTGTAGAGGTAGGCTAATGAGGAGGGAGTTGCAATAGTCAAGAGAAGAGATAATAAGGGAATAGATGAGTAGTTTTGCGGGTCCATTGGGGAGGAAAGGGCGTATTTTGGAGATGTTACGAAGGTGAAGGTGGCAGGATTTGGATAGGGATTGGATGTGGGGCAGAAAGGTGAGGTCTGAGTCCAGGATGACACTTAGCACCTTGGTATGGGAGGAGGAATGGATAGTGTGTTATCAATCTCAAAGGAAAAGTTGGTGGAAGGTGCACGGGCAGGAGGAAATAAAATGAGCTCTGTTTTTGAAAGGTTGAGTTTTAAGAAGTGTTGCGACATCCAGACTGATATGTCAGTTAGTAGATTAGTGACACGCAAGGACACTGAGGGGTGAGTTGTGGAGTAGAAAGATAGATTTGAGTGTCATCGGCATAGAGATGGTATTGGAAGCTATGTGAGGTTATTAACTGACCAATAGAGGTGGTGTAGATAGAAAAAAGAAGGGGTCCAATGACTGAGCCTTGGGGGACCCCCTACAGAAGAGAATAAGAGAAGAACAGATTGCAAATAGAATTATCTTCTCATTCCTTAAATATTGAATAGCTACCCTCAATATTGGCTAATGGAAAGGAAAAAAATAGCAAAAAGAATCTTAATACTAGTACACATTGTGTAGGCTTTCAAACAAAAGTGATGATATTTTTTGAAGGACGCTAAAAGGTTTGCTAATTTAGACAGGAAACATTTTTATTTAGAGGGTACTTCAGTTGAATGACTATGAAAGGTTCTTATTATCTTTGTAAAAGATCAGAGATATAAAAATAGAATGCCATTCAAGCCATATGGAAGTGGCCAGTGAGCAGTAATGGTTATTAATTCTGGGAACAACCAAAAGAGAATGTATGATAGAGCTGTGGATGTCACATAATTGGGACTATGAGGATGCCTTTGTTCAAGGACCAATGATGCAGTATTCTACAAAATTCTTTTTATAACATTTTTGTTAACCATTTTAAGACCAGATCAATGTTTGCTTTTCAACACAATCTTCACTCCCAGATAGATTTTTGGATGATTTTTTAAGGGACCGTAATATACAGGGGTACAGTTACTCCTAGAACGAGATCCTAATAGGTTGGACTTGATGGACTAATGTCTTTATTCAACCTCAAATACTATGTACTATGTAACTATGTAACACTATCAATTCATTTATTGTTAGCTTTTCTACTCAAGATATGCATTTGAATATGAGATGATAATATGGTTTTCCATCAGGTGTAACATTATATCGGCTTCCTTATATTTTGAAATAAAAACAATAATTATTTATGCTTAATATTATTTAACTTGGTTTGCCTAAAACATTCATAAACCGTTAAATATATAAATATAATTTAGAGTTTACTCCTTATAATATCTTTGTTTTAAACATTTAATACAGCATGCTTTCATGACATTCTACTCTAAGCCATGTAAAACTATCTGATAAGAACTGCTTGCTTGTTTGTTTAGTGCTTCTGTTTAAATGAAAATGCATTTAGATATGTACTGTAAGTTATAAAAAGAAGGGGGGGGGCTCCTCTGACATATTATGCTGTTTATGTGTAGTGACTAGCCCTAAACAGGAGATTATATAGGCTATTTAGAGCACCACTGTGATATCAACTTGTGGGGCATCTGCAGATGCAGCTTCAGGTGAACCACCTATAAAAAAAAGTCCATCTATTTGTCTAAAATGTAATACATACATGGAAAATATTATATTTTTCTTTTTTAATCCTTTTTATTAGGTTTAACAATCAGTATAAGCAAACATGACATAAAGACTGAATAACAGAGACTAGTAGCAAATCAGCATACATAGATACATTGTTATATAAGCCTGCAATGCTGCTTGATTTGGTAATAGTTGTTGGCTACAATTGTTTTGTATAATGATTTTGTATGTGTGTGTGTGTGTATTTGAACTTAGAATGTGGCACTTTTATTGAGAGTACTCAAAAGTGGGCAAGTAACATCACCTCAAGCTTTCATGTCCCCTATCACACAGTCACATTTCAAGTTTGAGTCCCTGCATATTGCGCTTCCAACATGGGCAGCCTGTGTGCTCAATGGTGCATGCCCAGTAGAGCCCTGCCTGGACCTGGGCAGAAGGGGGAACAGTGCAGGAGGTAAGAAAGTGCAAGCAGTGTACTGCCAGGTAGGTGAGAGAGGGGTGGAGAAGCCTCCTGTGACATCTGAGGGGTCCTGGGCAAGGGATCTTGGGAAAGAAGTGATGGCACAGGCTTGCATTTGCACTCCAGTAGGTAACTTGCAGGTACCCTGTAAAGCAGCCTAATAATCTTGAAAGGAAGAACATTTTGATTGGAGCTATTCTACCTAGTGTTTTTATGGATATACGTAGGTATCGTTAATGTATTAGTATTTGTGTTTCGTTTGTATTACCACTCTGCTGCCAGACAGCTTAATAGGAGTCAATTCTTTAGCAAAAATTGAAAAAAGTAAAGAATTTTTCACAATTGTATATTGAGAAAAAATGTGAATCGAGCTGTATTTCATGGCATTTGCATTCCATGGCCACAGTTTAGCTTTAAAGTGAAAATCTAAATTCACATTAAACTACAATGTCCTGTCCCTCGCAGCCAAGGAAAGTGCTGTCCCTAAGTCCCTGTTGAGTTAAATGGTGGCAGTTGGAAGAAATGGTAGAAGCAATTTTTATGTCACACTATAATTGCGATACTTTTTAAAATCAAATCTATAACACTCTATTATAAAATACCGTCAAATTAATTTTAGTGCACACAAACACAGTGGATTGTGGCTTCAAAGGGGGTTGCTTTTGGAGGAAGAATTTTGCTGGTTTTTTTATGGTGATTTTAGGGGGTTTGCTTTTGGTGGGAGACTTTTTTGGGAGAGGGGGAAACAATTCAGCTTCTGAGTCTCTTCTTGCATACAGCTTTTATGCATACAGCTCAAATTTTCACACTGCTAATGATAAAGCAGAAGTCTCTTTAAACCCTTTCACCCACGCTGACTTAACTATTACATTGAAGGCAGTGCCAGCATGTGCACAGTATGTGCTCCATCAGCTTCAACTAAGTGCAGAGGTCACATTAACAGACCACTGATGTCACCTAAAAGAGAACCCTGCACTTGCTCTCCAGTGATAGCAAAAGCTTAAGTTAAAAAAATGGCACTTTAAAAAACAAAAATAAAGGTTAATCAAATAAATTAACTCCCACATGTTTGAAAGCCCCCTGCCCCCATGTACACAGACATATGAATGCAAATATGAGCATCATATGAGCACATATAATAGACTATAACAAATATTATACCTGCAGCAATTGTGAACCAATGCCATTTCTACATAAAGAAAAAATATGCATAACTATGGTGGATGTATATATAAAAGGTGTGTAACAAGCCACATTATGATTTACCAATTACATGTGGATTCCATAACAACAACAAGTTTGTAAAGAATGCAAGTTTATATAATTTTATTTAAAAAATGTTTAAATTAAGCACATAGCCCGTCCTTTTCTGACAATACAAAACAATATGTGAAATAATTTGTATGGCTAGTGTTCAGCACGGTGGATATATCTTAACCTTTCATTACATCTGTTGATTTTCAGTTTTCCTTTAAAGAGGTAATAACGCTCGTTCTGTGGTTTAATCACTGCAACAATGATCCCTGTTTACAGGATAGTCATAGATTGATATGAAGTTTCAGACTCAGATGACAAAGAAAATAAAACCTAACCCTAGCTAAAGATTTTAAGCAGTGATAGCAACAGGATTTTTTTTTCTTTTGTAAAAAAAGGTTTAAACTGTATGAATAAAGGCTGACCATTTTAGGCACCCACGCCAGTGTTAAATCTTTAGTCCCCATAAACCAAACTTCAAATTTTGCTGAACAACTTGGCCTGTTAAAAAAAAAAAAGCATAAAATAACGGATGTCCTGGTACAATCAGCAGGTAATAAAACTATGTTACAGGACAGACTCAGAAACACAAAAACTACTGTGTTAATGCTATTGACAGACTGCACGATATATGTATTTTTTTTGTCCAATGTTCCACTTTAATAAATATGGCTAGATACGAGAGATGCATGCTTCCCTATTCCATAGGGGTTGATGGAGCCACCTTTGTGTGTGCTAGTAAGTTGTGTGTCTCCACAAACACAGTCACAGCAAAGCAAGCCACTTCCCTGCTCCCTGTTTGTCTCTCCTCCCTCTTCCTTTTCCAAGCTAGTAGATGGACAGCTGCTGGAGACTGTGCTGTGTACCTTGTGATCTTGTAATGGACAGGAAGTTCTGGCAAGCCGAGCTGAAATAGTCAGCTGCTCCAAAGTCAGCTGCTGGGTAACATGATGAGTGTAAGTGTTTGGGCAAAAATTTAAAAAAAAAATACTTTGATGGGCAATGTATATTTGTTTGACCTGACTTCATTATTGGAAAAAAGTTTGAGAGTTTAATACTATTTTAGTAATAAGAAAGATATTGCTCGAATAAACAGGTCCATAGCAGACATGTAAAAATTGTTCTGGTCTATACACATGTAAGAGTTGAGCCTGTTAAACAGTTCTGCTACATAGTTTATCCCTTTATGTCAAGGTAGAAAAATGGTGTTCTCTTTCGTGGCTTTTACGTGGCTCTCCTCTTTGACTAAAGATTCATATGAATATTTGTACTTGATTTGAGTACAACAGTCCTTTTTGCAGCTGACCCATGCATAACAAAGCTTGTTCATGCTGCAAAGCATTACTTTAAAAATGGGCTTTTGTTTTGGGGGATGCTAAATTAGGGTTTTAGGGTTTGATTGTTTTGTTTTTTGGGGGGTCTTAGTTTAAATGCAGCATCCCATTTTTGCTGACACTCTGTGCTGGTGGCTGCCTATTGTTCCTAACATGCTGCTGCATTGTTTGAAAGAAAAGAAAATAACTGTGCAAATAAAGTGTTCACCAAAACCTCCTTTGACTGTTATCCACAGGTTAGGCATAGAACTGACAAAAAACTAAAATGGCTGAGTGCTGGGTGGGAGATAGTAGGGCCAATTAACTCCACAAGCAGGTGCTGCATAACAAATAAGATGTACCCTCTTCTTGCTCCTGCACTCCATTTCTGGCATGCTGCAAACGGAGGCACAAATAGAAAAATATTATAGCAATGCGGTGATCTTCCTTTCTTCTCTGGGGGAGGACTTTCAATGGGAAAAGGAGGAAGAGAGTGAGCTGACCACATCAGGAGAGCACAGTTCAGTTTCTGTCAATGCTCCAGAGAAAGCTACACTCTAGGCAGGGAATAGCTGATGCAAAACTGTTTTGCCACTGGTCAATTTTAACTAACCTATATATAAAGCTGAAATTCTAAATGTATCAAAAAATATTTGCCTGTGCCTTGTGTCTCCATATTTAAATCTGTTGTGCCTACTGCTAGGCTGTCCTGCTTCTGTACAATTTCTACCATGAGGGCTAAAGCTGTAATATTTTTGGGAAAAGATGGGGATATGGGAGTGCAGGGTGTTGGTGTAAAGTGTATTTTGTGCACTGACAATGTGCTTGGAATCTGTGCCACAGCCCTGGGTGCTATAGCTCTAATTTGTCTGACTCTGCATTTAGGTCTCTGGCCAAAGGTCAATGCAGGACTGCTACTGGTAGATGAAAATACACATTTCCCTGATACCACACCTGCAGCTGTGACCAGAACAGCAGCTGGCATACCTTTAGAATCATCTTCCTCTCCCACTCTCTCCCTTAGCCAATCCTTAATCTCACACTCCATTACACCTTGTGGCAGCCTGGTCACTGCCAACCCTCTGACTCCCTACACCTCCTGCAACACAGGTCAACAACTTGACTATCACTACACATCCTGGCCCACTGCACAACCCCCTGTCTCACAATACACAATTTGCCACACCCTCTAAAATCATGCCCCCTACCACCTCCTAAGACAAAATACAGCTCCTAACGCACTTCATAACTTCGTCCTCAACAATACCCACCTCACCCAGCAACCTGGTCCTAGCCACCCCATTGTTCCTGCTGCACCTTCTAGCAGCATGACCTTTACAACATTCCTGGTCCCCTAGCCAACTCCCTTGACCCCCCTAACCCTCCAAAACCATTTTAAATCCCTCCATCTGGCCCTTCTTCTGCACACACTCAAGTTTGTTCAGAATGAACATCATTTAACTATTAGATTTCTTTTAATGTAATTTAATTTGAACTGTTTAATTGATTGGCCAGTAATGTAAAAATTGTATTTAAGGCTAGAAATGTCTAATATACTGATACTTTTGGTTACTTCAAACAAAAAAAAACATTTCTAAGAAAGTGCAATGTTGTTTATAAAAAATGTCTGAGAAAAATAAAATAAATACTATATTCTAAGTGGCATGCATGTACAGTTAGATAACTAAAGTACAAATAGAAACAAGTAAGAGAGTTTGTTGGGAAAAGGGAAAGTCGAGTCATTGCAAGCAGGTTGAGTGAACACAACGATGCAATCATTCCCATATCTAACTGCAGGCTTCCCCAAGGAGAGCCCTCCCTTTCTACTCCCATGGCCTAGCACAGCATGTTCCAAGGAGTTCTATGCTGTCAATCAAATTATCTTTCCTTTCCTGACTTAATGAATGTGGACTTAATGAATGTGGAGTAGCCATCTTAAATTATTGAAACGTTGTGGGTTGCTATCTTTCAATATCTCCATTCATTTTTTTTAAATATATATATTACCTATTTTTGCTACTCACTTCTCACTTACACTTTTAATCTGACAACATCATTTTCTGCTATCCTCAAAATTACCTTTGATATTGCCTCCCTTGGGCCCCTTTCCCCTAGTACTGCTCTACCACAAACAATATCCCCTTTTCTAATTCAAAGAGGTCAGTAGGCACATTGTTACTTCAAGCCAAATTAGACATACCTGTATTTTTATCACCACTGCCTCAATCTTATTACCAAATTTTGTTTGTTAAACTAATTGTAAATACTTAACCTGTTTACATTGTACCTCCCTTCTCCTATTGCAGTATGTCTCTTTCTGCTGTTTCATTAATTGTACTGGTAATAAAACAAATGTATTAAAAGAAATACATGACTTTGCCACGAAAAAGAAAAAATATCTACAAACAGCAGTACATGTATAAGTATAAGTAAACTTTCAGAATGTGAAATATAAAGCACCTCTTTCACTAAGGTTTTCTCACTCCTCCATTAAAGCTCAAAAGCTTGATTTTGACAAGGGACTCAACTATCTACTACACCAGTTTAAAATCTTATCAGCATTAAACTTCTGCAAAGATTCTAAAAACTGTAATTTATATATACACACAGCTCAAGTCATTACAGTTGCTTAAACAAAATCACTACCCTACAGCTAAATTATCCCTAAGGATTCAACAGAATTTAATTTACTGTAATTTTAAGGCATGTGATTAATATGGCAACTACTACAACTCATACAAACTCAAAAATCACCAAAGATTTTGGAGAATTTAGATGTCATATTAGCAGAAAGTTTGGAGTTCCAGTGATCAACTTTATTGGCAAACTTAAATTATTAAAGATGCAGGCTTTTGGGATTCCTTAGATCCCTTCATCAGGCTTTATACATCTCTGAAAATGTTTCTGTAACCACCCCACAAATGTATACACAAAGTTATAAGTAGGAGCAATTGAATATAAGTATTTTTTTTTTTAAATTACCTGGTTTTCTTGGTATATGTGAGTGGTAAAGGCTATTTTGAAGGGTTAATGTGACCAAACACCAG
The DNA here is from genome assembly GCF_000935625.1 of Nanorana parkeri. Classification (NCBI taxonomy): domain Eukaryota; kingdom Metazoa; phylum Chordata; class Amphibia; order Anura; family Dicroglossidae; genus Nanorana; species Nanorana parkeri. The sequence continues at coordinate 889,900 of NW_017306927.1, read as the reverse complement.
TAGAATTTGAGTAGAAAAAAAGTTTTCAGAACGTTTTTTACATTTTTCAATAGTTACTTAGGTCAAATTGATGGTCAATTTTGACCATGGTGATGAGAAAAAATGAAAGAAAATAATTTAATTTTTTTCTTGAACAAACGGAATTCTAACAATGAATGTGGTTTTGGTTTGAGAAACTCCATTCATTCCAAAATCAAACGGAAGCTTGAATGGAGATTTTACAAGTTTCTGATGTCATTATCAAATGTTCTGATGAGATTCCTACAAACAGTCCTACGAAAATATACCAGTGTATGGCGAATTTTAGGCAACGGAGATAGGGATCGGACATGTTATTGGGGTAATTGACTCAAAGATAAGAAGTTCCCTGCATAATTCTCATGTGGGAAATCTCATGAAGTGTTTAAATACGAGAGAAGTAATGAAACACAACTATTTTTCTTGACACACTTGGATTTAAATGCAGAAAAAAGCATCTAATTGCACATAGTATCAATGAAGCCTAAGAGTGTTGTTGGGCTACCTGACTAGGAGGTAAATATTCTAGCCAAATTTGCCACCTCAGTGAGGACAAAGGAAATTGTCCATATACTTTTAATCACAAGCTAGAGGGAAAAGAGGTTTTATTGTCAGGGGTCAAAAATGTAATTAAGATTGTAGTGGCACATAAAATTCCTGTCTCTATTCAGCCCACAGACTAGAGTTTTAAGTTTTTGGATGCATTTTCTTCCCCATTTCAGTTTCTCTTTCTATGATTTAACATTCCCCAATATTCCTGAGATCACTTATGCTGCAGCCTCTGCTGCAGAAGTGGGCTGCTACAGGGACATCTGTGTTATTGTTGATTGTATATCAATGAAGGTTCACTTGTTGGTGGAGGGTTAGACCTATCTTCCCAATCATGTTCGGAACTTTGCACGCATTATCAGTTATACCACATTTGAGGATCTGCAGCCAAACGTACCCTGTATTCTGTACTACTGCTGTGATACCCTACCAGTATCCTATGGGTGCTGTGAATATGTATGCAAATTTCACATATTTTCTGCATGCAGGAAGATGTTTCATTCAGTACTGGACTGTTTAGGAAACTTTTCACAATAAGCTGTATTAGATAGGGTAGTTGCAGAAGATGCTGGAGCTCTTTTGTGATCTAAAGCTTCTAGCCACGAGTTGTAGGTTACCACCAGTGGGACCCTATTATACTTTTCAGTCTGTTTAAAAAGTAATAGAATGGTTCTGGGGAGGTTCCCTGCACCCTTCTGTGTATACATATCTTTTTTCCAGGTTTCTTCTGTCCATTTCAGACAATTACACCAATTCTGATTCCTATCTCCAGGGCCGTAGATATTTTTTTTCCTTTCATCCTCCTCAAATTATAAGACTTTATCTAGCAGACACTCCAAGGTTTGAAAAAAATATACCAGCCATATTCTTCCTAAACTAATCCTTTACCTTGAGCAATACTAATTTTGTTGTTTGACACCATATGGCTAAAAACCATAGCCAGCTGTACCCGCCCCCTCCTCCTCCAAGTGCTCCAATGACTGTCAATCACGCCCTCCTGAGCGGCTCGGAATATGGCGTAGAGACGTTACTACAGCCTGGGATCACAATGTGATCGGTAGAGTTCAGTGTGAACTCAGCTAATCACATTATAAGCCAACAGCCACAGAGGATCTGTGAATGAACCCATTCACAGATCTTCCCATTGGCTACACATCACTGCACTGTCATTGGACAGTGCAGTGATGTGTAATGAATGGGAGGATTTGTGAATGGATTCCTCCACAGATCCTCCCCATAGTAAACACAGGCATACTGCAGGCTACGGTATCCTGCGTTTACATTCTGTAATGAAAAAAATAAAAAAGCACACTGCCCCTCATCACACTGCCCCTAACTAACTGTCACACAGCACCTAACTGATCATAGCCAACACTGTTTACAGTAATCAGGTGCAGTGTGATCAGTTAGTTAACTGACTGGCACTAGTGTTTTTATCATTGCTAAACGCATTCAGCACCAGTGTTTTCAGTGTCACTAATCTCAGTTGGCGCCAGCGGTTTCCGCATTCCTAACCGCATCCGACGCATGTATTTCACTGATCGTGTCCGATGCACATTTTTTCGCAGTCATAGTCACAGCTGTTGCCTATGTTTCCTATGCCTCTTAGCAAATACCTTGGGGTGTCTACTTTCCAAAATTAGGATTTTTGGGGGGTTTGCACTCTGCTGGTATTTTAGCGCTTCAAGAAATATGATAGTCACAATAGCAGAGCGGATTGGATTCACATATATATATATATACCATATTTTTGAGACCCTATAACTTTCACACAAACCATTTAGTATACACTTAGTTGGGATTTTTTTTGTACCAAATCACCCGAATCCTGAAAAACGAAATAACACAAATCCGAATTTAAAACGAAACGAAACGAATTTTTTGGCAGTGCACATGTCTACCAAAAACATTTAGCAGAATACATTTTGCCCTAACTTTATGAAGAAATTTTATATTATTTGATATTTTTTACATTCGAAAGTTTTACATTAAAAATGTTTCTGAATTTTTGGTCTTTTTTCATCTATATAAAAATAAAATAAATAAATCCAGCAGTGATCAAATACCACCTAAATAAAGCTCTATTTGTGTAAAGAAATTATATACATTTTATTTGTGTACAGTGTTGTATGAGCAAGTAATTGTCAGTTGAAGTGGCAGAGGCTGAAGTGGTTAATGTCTGTTAATCCAAAACAATAGCAGTTATTGCAGGCAAACCTGGCTGATATCTTAGAGCAGTTGGCTGCATACAAATGTTAAAGCCTGTAGGATGTAGTGTAGATGTGCCTCTCGCAATTACAGAGCCTATAAAAATGATTATGAAATCACTGGACATGTGTCAATAATGATGGACATTTTTGCTTCCTACCCACTTATAGGGGTCAAGGGTATTGTTGTCAATCACTGCCTTTTGCATTTAAATGCAGCACTGCTCAAATGCATGTGTTCCAATGCAAAGCTCCATGAAAGGCAGGGTTTGATATGCTTAGCTTCCAATGCAATCACATCCCAAATAGAACCTGCTGGGTCCAAAGAAAGCAACACAAAACAGTCCATATACACCCTCAGGACTGTCATCCAGACTGCACCATTAAAGTAAATGGGCATCTGGTTACCTGCATTTTATGTGTGCTTCATGAGATGACAAAATCATCCATTCATCTATTTACATAAGCCCTTCATGTATTAATCAGCAATTCTGTATATAAATCTTGCAGGTTTATTTAAGAACAATGATGCTAAAAAAAAGTGAAGCAATGGTGACAGATTGTGCATAGTTCTGACGCAGAATGGGGTACACATACTTTACAGCAAATAACTGCCTCCCAGTGTCCACCCAAAACAAAAACTAAAATAGTTTTAGGTGGACCCACATCTGACCCTTTAATTTGCCCTCTTGTCACAGTGTATGAAGCAGTGAGCACTCCACTTAACAAGTCCACCTTGTTGTAAGATATACTGTAGATAGCTGTAGCTGCACAGTCCACACACACACACACACACACACAGTCAGTCAGCCATCTCCTCGCTGTTGCTATCATTATTATTTGGAAATTACTAGTACCTTGGTTTGGAACCGAAGCTGATGGAGGCAGGCCATTACATATTATTATTATTATTATACACTCTTGTGGCCTGGGTAACTTAGCTGTGCTTTATGCCATTATAGAACCAGGACATTCTGGGGGGGGGGTTAAATCCACCCCTTCCTTATCTACGCCCCTGCCTATCTCTATAGCCTAATCCTTCACAACAGCCTTTAGCACTCACATATGTTAAGAATACATAGATCAATGCTTTGATATACTTATATTTTATTTCTTCTTGCAACTCTGTGGATACATTTGTGGGTTTCAGGACAATTTTTAGAAATAAATGAAGCCTGACAAAAATATCTAAGGAATCCCAAATGCTCACCTTTAATTACTTAGGTGAGCCAAAAATAGGGTATCACTGAAACTCCAAACATTCTGCACCCATTGATGGCTAACAAGGTACAATACTCTTCTACTGCTAGGATGTTGTCATATGTGAGAATCCCTTGCTTGCATGACACTTGAAAAATGTTTATTTGCATTTTAACCACTTCATGACTGAGGCCTTTTTTTTTTTCTTTTTTTTGCACCCATGTTATATTCCACATTTTAGGCCTGAAAATGACTTAAAACCCCCAAACATTATATATTTTCTGAATGCCAAGACCCTATAGAATAAAATGGTGGTAGTTGCAAATTTTTATGTTGCCCGATATTAGCGCAACTCCTTATTAAACCCCAACATTTAGTGAAAAATTGAATTAAATGCCCCAAAACACAACACAATACCCATTACAGAAGTGATCTGGCGACAGGTAAGTCACCAGAATCGCTTCTGTTGTAAAGCCGAAAGTAGTCACCCTGATGTGTAACCCAAATGTTGATGTGTGACCCAAATTTATTGACCCTGTCACCTCCAATACAGGAGTTCTAGCACAGCACTGTGCTGGAACTCCTGTGACAGGTGAGAGAGGAAGAGCACAGCTCTCCCCTCTCACTGTCTACACGGAGCGGCAGGGTTACTTTTAACCCTGCCGCTCTGCTCACTGCAGTCCGCGGGGAGCTGGGGAGCTGTTTTTAGTGACAGCGTGTTGCTGACTTCCCTGCACACCCTGGACACCTTGGACTCACTGCCTGTGCTTTGTCGGGTGGTGACAAATACACCGACTAAATTGAGCGGAGCTGATCTACATACCGCAGCAGCACGGTCCACTGATTCTGAACCTGGACGGAGTGCAGCTTACCATATATACTCGAGTATAAGCCGAGTTTTTCAGCCCATTTTTTTTGCTGAAAAGTGCCCCCCTTGGCTTATACTTGAGTCAGCGTCTCGAGCTGGTCAGGTTTCTTCTTACTTACCTCGCCGAGCGTCGCGTCACTGCTGCTCCGGTGGGCGGTGCTCCGAGCGCGGTCATCTGGCAGTCTCCAGGGTCCTAATTTAGGTGGGCGGAGACTGCCAGATATATTTTGTACCAGTAGCTGCCTCATTTCCCACCCTCGGCTTATACTCGAGTCAATATTTTTTCCCAGTTTTTTGTGGTAAAATTAGGTACCTCGACTTATATTCGGGTCGGCTTATACTCGAGTATATACGGTATTTGCTTTGACCATCAGTTAGCAGCCAGACTTCTGATCCAGCACACTGCCTCTGGAACTTCATCTATCCCTGCCTTACCGTGCGGCCGCACTCGCAAGGGAAACCCTCGGGTCATTCCAAATGTCGAGAAATATTCCCACCCCCGTCGGTTGACGTTAATCCGGACGAGAAATAAGAGAAACCATGCGATCTTTAAAAGCACAATGAAAACAACTTCTGGGATTGTAAATCATTATATGTATATGCTCCATTAAAACATCCTATTTACATCCAACACGGAATATCAGATGGACTCTCACTCTGTGGCCACATATGAAGTGAGTAACCCTGCTGTGTGTTGATACAATTGTATTTGCTATTTCCATATAGCATATCTACTTACACCAGTGACTGCCTGTTAGTTTGGTGGTTAATTAACCCCCGACTGTCCTGTCCAATACTTGGGTGATTTAAGGGAAGCCTTTTAAAGATTTTAAATGTTGTGTATTAGGTGATTTATGATTTGTACTACTTCCATGTTAATTAAAAATACTATTTTTGATACATTGTAAACTCATTGAGTTACTTGTTCAGCTGACAGCTCTTAATGTGGGATTTCTTTGCTAAGGGGATAGTGCTGTTTTGATTACATGTTTTGAAACCCAGGAGCTGAATTCATATAGTTCATAGATTTGTCACATTTTGCGAAACTCCTTCTCCCCTGTTTGTTTATATATTGGACATAGACCTTGTGTCTTAGGTTTAATACATCTTTATAGGGTTTTCAACTGTCCTTCAATGTGTTTGCAGGTTAAGTCAGTTGAATGCTATGAGTTGTTACAGGAGGTCTTAATCAGTAGAATAAAAATGTTTAGGGTAGGTGACCCCTAAATATGTACATCATGCCCTTTATGAAGTATTTTTTCACTTATGTGTTGAAAGTGGAAAACGCATTCATGTCACAGTACTTTCCATCAGTTCCACTGCTGTAAATATTAAAACACGTATTAAGCATTTCATTCTGGTATAGCAGTATATTGCATTAAAATATCTGTTTAAGAGATGTTGTTGTGCCTTTAATTATGTGATAATGATAGATTGGACAGCTGGTTCATGCAATGCTCTGATGGTACTACCATTGTACGTCAAAACACAAACATTGGAAGATCAAAGAAGACGGTCTGGAAGAAACAGACGTGCTATAAAAGATTCTGGAGCACACACTTATATTTACTGCTAATGAAAGAATGTTGCATCTCTTGTAGTACTATTTACATAAACTTGAAAAAATTTGTTATGGTTACATAAAAAACTGACAGTCTGTAATAATGCTGTGCATCTGTTAAATTTAGCATTGTTTCATTCATTAGAAAAATGGCAATGTAACCTCTTATAAGTTAATTAAAAACATTCCATTTCGTACAAATTTATACTTTCACTTTTTCTTTTAATTCTGTTTTTTCTGCAATAATTTAGAATCAGTTTATTCATCATAATCCAGATTATGATTTCATCACAAAACAAACACAAAAAGTGTACTTTATAAGCTGACACTCAGAGCCATTTATAGGAATTCATGGTCACTAGACATGTTCATTCGGACTAACTGGCTGAATCACAAAATTCCGTTGATTTGGCAGTTCATTAATATATGCTCGAATATATCAAAAACTATATTCAGGCACATATTTCCTCTTGTATGGACACCGGCATCTTGCTGTATCTACATTGGCGGTCCCATAAATGCGTGTGGCGTCACCCGACGCTTGTGCACTTTCGGATTCGGAGGTTCGTTGCTTCCGAATCCAAAACAATATAATTATTTGTTTCATCAAACAAAACTAATGAAAAGCTTTTTCCCTTATTATTCGTTTCATCGAACGAAACTAACAAAAAGGTTTTTCCCTTATTATTTGTTTTATAAAATGAAATGAATAAAAAGGTTTTTCCCTTTTCATTTGTTTCGTCCTAAACAAATTTACACAAGTCTAATGGTCACATACATCATCACCAGCTAATCAGAGTACCAGAGTGGAGCATAAATCAGTACGGGCAAGGCAATATTGAGATAGCTGTGCCTAAGTTTGTACAATAGAAAATAATGTTTTCAATTTACTAATGGCTTTATCTCATTTACATTGCTTTAGCAAATGTTATGGTTTTCTGTATCTAAAAGTTAAAGCCCAGCTCCAGGTTTGGGATCCTCCTCCACTCCCAATTGTGTCCTTCTCCCCCTGAACCCTTTAAAAAAAAGCATATACATAACTTTTTTGCAGGTATTTTCTGTCTGGTGATGTCACCGGTCTTCTTCACCCTCTTTTACCTTTGGCGGTGAGTAGTTCCTAAATGCAATGTGTTCTTAACAACCTAAAGTGACACTAAACTCAGGAATCGAACCTTAATAATGCATTCAAGTACCCTAACTACTAACAAAAATGTATATTATTTGTGTATCACTCAGCTGAAGATCCTCAAGTCATCTCCTAAATGGTGCTGACACTGTCTTTCCTTCTGGAGGGTGTCTACTTTCGTTCCCTGTGTGTGTTATAAAGTAGCCACCACTCCAAGGTCACTCCTGTGATGGACTACAATCTCACATTTAGTTTACTAATTTCTACTTTGCGGTTGCTGCTTTACAACACACACACAGACCATGGGGAACATAAGTAGCCACCCTCCCGAAGGAAGGACAGAGTCAGCACCAATTCAGAGATGATTTGAGCATCTACAGCTGAGTGATACACAAATAAGATACATTTTTGTTAATAGTTAAGGTATATGAAGGCATGTTCTAGATTTAAGTTTAGTGTCATTTAAAATAAAAGGAATGATGTTATATTGTTTATATTGTTGTATATTACATCTTTTTTTATGAACGAAGGTTATTCGTTCATAAAAATTACTCTGCTATAGGGTATTTAAAAATTGTTTTAAAAATGGGTTGTGTACATTATTTCCTTCATAACAAAGTAATTCCTAGTTTTCTGGATGGCATTAAATGTAAGGTTCTGTGAGACACGCATTGAGGAAAACAAACAAAAAAAAGCCATTTGAGGTTTGGATTATTTGTTTCATAAAAGAAAGAAATATAAGAGAAATAAAAGCTTGCAGTACTTTATGGGGAAAAAAATAACCATCCCACAACTACTCAATATTTTTATATGTGTAATTAATGCTTCTATGAGAAAATTATGCTATGTTAAAGTCATAAATGCAGTTGAAACAACATATCTAGCGCACCTATGCTTAATAAAATTGACAATTTGCCTTTTCCCATGGCCACTTTTCTTTACAATATGCAAAATTGCTTTGTATCACAGATGATGCTAAATGCATGCAGCCATTTGTTATGACATACAATGTGTTCCGTGAACGGACAAAAGAAGAGGGATGTGAATGCACAACACAATGGCTTCTGTGTATGAAAGATGCAACTCATAGCCGTAGCAGGCTGGAAGTATAGCAAAAGCTATACTATCTGTCATGAATTAAGCTGTAAATATTAAAGCAGAACTCTGGGCAAAAGCTTTCTTAAACTTTTCAGTGGGGCTGCCCCCGCACTGCAAGGGTTAAGTGCTCATTTTTGTCCAGGTGCTAAAAAAAAGTTATACTAACCCGATCTTGCTCTTAGACTGGTACCTGGAGCATCTCTCCCCCTCTGCCCTGGTGGGCTACGGAGTATATAGCTAGAAGCATACACAAATGGATGAAATTAATTAGGCAGGTATGACTGCTAAATCTGTATAGCAGTGGCTAACCAAGTGCTCTGATGGGTAGGAAAGAGGTGCATCATGAGTAGCTGTATTTATTAAATTACAGCTTCAGGGGCTTTATGGCAGATGCTCAAAAGTGTACAAAAAGAGTGCGAGGGGGAGAGAAAAAAAAAGAAAGAAAACTAAGTGACAGAGATAAGATACAGATTATGGAAGTACAGTGTTATATCCTGGAAATACATTCTATATGGCTGTGGAGCTAATAAAAAAACAATTCTCGGAAACAAATCACACATGCAGAAGAGAGAGTTTGCTAGTAAAAGATTTGTGTAAAAACATTTTCCTAATATAATTCTTTAGTTAGTAGGTTTCCAAAATGACCAGCCTTAGACTGAGAAAAAGAATGTTATGTTTAGGTAAATGAAGGTTGCAGCTCTAGAACGGCTGATAATAGAAAAATTACCATTGCTAGTCTGTGTGAAGATAATTTACCACAGTATGTAGCCTTAGGTCAACTGTGTGGATTCTAACCCACCATTACAGTGACCATGTCACCGCAGTGATGGTAAACACAAACTAAGGGGTCTATTCACTAAGCTGCCGTAGTGAATGACCGACCTAAAGCGAAGTGAGCCGAACGCTGTTCTGCTATTCACTTCAGGCTGGTACGGCTGATTTCAGCCGTATATTGGCTGAAATCAGCCGTACATCTGGTGGCTTTGCGTCGGCCAAACATGCTCAGAATGTTTGGCCGACCCGAAGTGCAGAAGGAGTTCGACTCAGCCGATCCAACATCTGGATCGGCTGAGCCGAACCCACGGCAGGCTACTCGCTGCTGTTCGGTCTTGCCGAATGCCGCTGAGCGGCGTTCTGCTCAGCTGTTCTGCTCGGTCTCTCTGTGGGACCGAGCAGAACAGAAAAACAGTTAAAAAAGTAGAAAAATAAAAATAGAAAACTATTGTGCGGGGCTAGCAATGACAGCTTTCTATTGGCCGACGGTTCTGTTGCCGTCAAAAAAAAAGAGTTTAAAAAAAAAAGCCTAACTCTCCCGGGCTCTCCAGGAGGGAGTAGCCAATAGGAATCTAGCAATGCATTCCTATGGCCAAAATTGTTTACATTTTTTTTGTGGGCCGAAGCTAGCCGAAGGATCGGCCGAAGCTACGGCTAGATCCTTCGGCTGCTTCGTGAATAGACCCCTAAGTCAACAGATGGATGAGCTTTAATCTGCATGTGAATAAAGCAACCTGGCAAGTAAAAATAAAATGTGTTCCTATGTGTTCCCTTATTAACTCTTAGCTTACTCTAATGAGCCATAATTAACTCCTTCTTCCCCCTTTTCCCAAAGCCTGTATTTAATTTGTAAATAACTCTGCCATGCTTTCTATGACAATTTTAGTGTTATTTTAGATAGCATAAATTATAGAAAAAAAGGATACTTTTTATCTACAGTAACATTTTTTTAAACTAATGCTGTTATTGTCGAATAAAAAGGCCCATAACAGAAATGTAAAAATTGTTCCATAAAGGGTGTGTCAGGTGTGAGAGTTTAATTCTGCTCGCTGCTACAGGTATTTGACACTCCTGGGTGTGTTGAAAATCTGTTCCTCTCACTGTTCTTCCCTGCAGCTTAAATATCCTATAGTGAGCTACAAGCCAGCAAAGGAAATACAGCCTGCAGAGAGATGAGCAGGTATTTTACACACCCTAAAGTGTGGAATATTTGCAGCTGCCAGGGAGTTTGAAAGCATGGGCCAACAGGAAGGTAAGTATAGATGGTCTTTTTTTTTTTAGACAGACTGTGGGTAGTCTACAAAAGAACCTGGGCTGACAGGGTCACTTTAAGAGAAGTAAGCATCACCTAGTAGGAAGAAATGTGCAGAACACAGTGTTGTCATTAGCTGTCCTTTACGCTCTCAAAGTAGTATTAAACTCTCAATCTTTTTTTTTTCAATAATGAATCCAGAGCAAACAAATATACATTGCCCAGCAACATGTTTCTTTACATTTTTGCCCAAATACTTAGTCATCATTTTTCCAAACAGATGGCTCTAACTTACTTAGCTCAGTTTCTCTGAACTTCCTGTCCAGTACAAGATCACAAGGGACAGCACGGTCTCCATCAGTTGTCCATTTACTAGCTTGGAGAAGGAAGGAGTGGGGAGCGAGGGAGAGTAGTGGCTTGCCTTGCTGTGTTTGTGTGCCAGCACACAGAAGGGTGGCTCCATAGGGCCCTGCAAGGGAAAGGAGAGACTTTAAAAAACGATATCAGGGCCAGTGCTTAGGGGACCTAAAGGAAACTTTTAAACATCATCCATTGTAAGTGATTTAATCAGCATTTAAAATTACTTTTAACTTTCTTATCACTTTAACTCTTTCACTGTCAGAGTATTTTTTTAATGTTTTGCAGACATGTAACAGTGCACATTTTAGGCCTGAAAATTACCTAAGCCCTGCAAGTATTATATATTTTATAAAAACAGGGAACCAGTAAAGAAGATGGTAGTTGCAATATTTTTTGTTGCTTGATGTTTGCACAAAGCTGCCGAAGGATCTAGCCGTAGCTTCGGCTGATCCTTTGGCTAATCAGGTGCAGCTATGGCATTCGGCTTCCTTTTTGTTGGAACTTCTTGCACAGCCTCACAGAGAAACACAAGCACACAGTCATATATGAATGCTGCACATGGCTTGGAAAAACAGGAAGGAAGCCACAGCTTTTTTCTCTACCTTTTTCAATACAACAGAGTATATAACAGAACTTTTGAAACACTGCCATCTACTGACCAAAAATGTATACTGCAGGAGTTATTGCAATAGAGACAATAATGTGTATTCTAACACTTCTAACTGTAAATAATGGCACTAGAATTATTCCTTTCATTCTGTTGTGCAAATCAATACCCAATATGTGTTAGGCAATTAAGGTTTATATGCCGGTTTATATGTTTATATAAAATATGCCGTGCTGTGTAAATAATAAATACCGTGTTTCCCTGAAAATAAGACACTGTCTTATATTTTCAGGAGATGTCTTATTTTATTTTTTTTAAAGTTATTCATATACAACAATCCAAAGTTATCTGGTGTCACTCCGCCTGTCACAGTAACTGGCGTTATAGAAGAAGTATCGGCTAATGTGGCTCTGCTCCCTCCGCCGCCGCAGCCTTGCTTTCTACAGTGCTGGCTTCCTTTGTCATCAGGGACAGTGGTACCAACAGTGCAGCAGTGGGGACATCAGACATTGGACAGCATGGTAAAGTACGGTACCATTTACCGGTACACCGTACAGTACAGTGCAGTACCATGACATAAAGTAGTGCCTTCAGGGGGACAGCAGTTGAAGTCTGGTACTGGAGTGCTCCCTGTCACTGCGCTGGCCGGAGGGAGTCCCCTGTCATCCCCTTGATACAGTATGTCCCTGCAGGCTGATACCATCTCTATTCGTCTCTTCAAGTTCCCCCTCACATGCTACCACCAAACTAGGTCTTATTTTCGGGGTAGGTCTTATATTACAGGAATCTTGAAAAATAGTGCTAGGTCTTACTTTCGGGGTAGGTCTTATTTTCAGGGAAACAGGGCACACAAACTGAATGTGTACAATGTCCTATACAGTACAAATATACTGTATATAAGTGCTATAAAAAGCACAAATAAGATCAATAAAAAGTTTCCTATTATACGGCAGTGTGCACTATGGCATATCTTCTTTTTTATTTTTGATCGATTCCTGAGTGGAATGGTGATAGGAATTTAAGATAAAGTTCTAAGGGTAACAGAGGATTTGAGTGCTTTCAATAATCTCCAGTTGTGCAAATTAAAATCACAGTTCCATTATAATATGCTAATTTGCCATTATAAGCTTGTTTTAGGAAAGAATATATAGAATGCCACGTCTTAATAAAAGTCATGGTAGCGCATCTGCTATCTTACAAATTATGATCATAGCACCTGTTGTATAGTTTTCTCCAATTAAATGGTAGGGTGCACTGAAAAACATATTTTATTTGCAGTTCACGTAGGAGTGCCTGCAATCTGCTTTTACACATTAAGCACACTTATAATTGATACTATTTCAAAAGACAAATATTCGGTTATCTCTAATTAAGCATCATATAAACATTCCTGTCCGGCAGGAACTTAATTTAAGCTATGCATTGATTATGCTAACAAAAGCTGATCTTATAGGACATATTCTTGGATTGTAGTCTTTCCAAGAATTAGGATTTTATGGATGATATATGTGTTGCAAAATAAAGCTATGATATATTAGGTACAATCATACAAAAGACCACTTTACTTTTAAAAGATTAGATGGTTTATGGCAGCAGTAAAGTAGAGCTGGCAGCAAGATAGACGAATAAACATAGCAGTAAATAATGCCCCTGTATGAATCATTAACCACAATAATATATGCTTCAACAGACACCCGACCTACAGGGTCACCTGGCGTGGTCATTAGTCAGTAGAATGCCTTGATCATAGATGGCAATATGACAGAATAATGATTAAACTGTAATCTAAAATTCATGAACTTTACATCAATGCGATCACCTATACATCACTCTGAAAGGCATGAACAAGTAGAATGACCGTTCCTAACAACATGCAGAAGTATATGTGCTTGCTCCAGAAAGAGAGAGTGATCAGAAAAAAAGCAAATTTAAAAAAATAATAGATTATTGGCACTCCTAAATGATTTCTTATTGTCCTTTAACAAAAATGTGAATTCCTGTTAAGACAGCTCGTGATAACTTACATCAACTTAATCGCTCGCATCTGTTTTTATGGAACTCATAACCAACATTTTAAAAAAACGGAGAAGCATATACCATAAGTGAAAGCACACAGTGAATTGCTAATGCTTTTCAGGAAGAACTACAACTGTGCTTGTGTTCCTTTAGAATACACCAATAATATTGGAGGGAAATGTAATAAAAACAGGATCTTTGCTAGTACGTGATTGGTTGATTCATATCAACACCGTTTTAACTTACTTACTAAGCTTAGTGAACATTTTCTATTACTTTAGTAAGTCAACCACACTGTAGTGTAATAGAAGAATGAATGTATATATAGAAACATATCAGAAAAAAACATACAAATGATCATAGAAGTTATTTTTGAAGTTAGAATATGCTTCAAGACTTAAGGCCCTTTCACACAAGTTTGAATATGTCACAAAAACGGATGACAGAATATGGATGTTACATGAATCGGTTTATATCCAATTGCACATGCGTATTCCATTCAGCTCAGTTCTATTTACATCAATATACAGGTGAAACTCGAATAACTAGAATATCATGCAAAAGTTCATTTATTTCACTAATGCAGCTTAAAAGGTGAAACTAATATATGAGATCGACTCATTACATGCAAAGCAAGATAGTTCAAGCCGTGATTTGTCATAATTGTGATGATTATGGCTTACAGCTCATGAAAACCCCAAATCCACAATCTCAGAAAATTAGAATATTGGGAAAAGGTGCAATATTCTAGGCTCAAAGTGTCCCACTCTAATCAGCTAATTAAGCCATAACACCTGCAAAGGGTTCCTGAGTCTTTAAATGGTCTCTCAGTCTGGTTCAGTAGGAATCACAATCATGGGAAAGACTGCTGACGTGACAATTGTGCAGAAAACCATCATTGACACCCTCCATAAAGGGGTGAAAGCCTCAAAAGGTAATTGCAAAAGACGTTGGATGTTCCCAAAGTGCTGTATCAAAGCACATTAATAGAAAGTTACGTGGAAGGGAAAAGTGTGGAAGATAAAGGTGCACAAGCAGCAGGGATGACCGCAGCCTGGAGAGGATTGTCAGGAAAAGGCCATCCAAAAGTGTTGGGGACTTTCACAAGGAGTGGACTGTGGCTGGAGTCAGTGCATCAAGAGCCACCACACACAGACAGATCCTGGACATGGGCTTCAAATGTCGTATTCCTCTTGTCAAGCCACTCCTGAACAACAAACAACGTCAGAAGCGTCTTACCTGGGCTAAAGAAAAACAGACCTGGTCTGTTGCTCAGTGGTCCAAAGTCCTCTTTTCTGATGAGAACAAATTTTGCATCTCATTTGAAAACCAAGGACCCAGAGTATGGAGGAAGAATGGAGAGGCACACACTGCAAGATGCTTGAAGTCCATTGTGAAGTTTCCACAGTCTGTGGTGATTTGGGGAGCCATGTCATCTGCTGGTGTTGATAGAAGAAAGTAATCACTCGCACTCCATGATATTAAAGTCAATGCTGTTTATTGACTGAGATAACACACATCTCCTTAGCGACGTTTCGAGACCATACGGCCCCCCCCTAAGGCATGCCTGTTTGCCTGAGGACGGGACCGCATGGTCTCGAAACGTCGCTAAGGGGATGGGGGTTATCTCAGTCAATAAACAGCATTGACTTTAATATCATGGAGTGCGAGTGACTACTTTCATCTATCCCCATTTTCCTTCTCTTCTGCAGTAGGCAGTAGAGAACCAATAGCCATAGCAGCCCACCCTGCTTTTATTTGGCCTTGGGATAGAAAGAGGCCCCATTAGGAAGACTGTTGAGGCAACTTAAACATTAAAAAATCAATGTTCATATGAAGATAACACATATCCATCACTGTATTATTAAGGATTGCAGAGATTGCTGGTAATTCTTATCCTATATCCCCTTGGGCATTGCCAAGAGAAAGATGAGAGTCATGAGACCGAACAATGCAGAAGAGCTGAAGGCCGCTATTGAAGCATCCTGGTCTTCCATAACACCTCAGCAGTGCCATAGGCAGATAGCTTCCATGCCACGCCGCATTGAGGCAGTAATTGCTGCAAAAGGGGCCCAAACCAAGTACTGAGTACATATGCATGCTTATACTTTTCAGAGGTCCGATATTGTTCTATGTACAATCCTTGTTTTATTGATTGCATGTAATATTCTAATTTTCTGAGATTGTGGATTTGAGGTTTTCATGAGCTGTAAGCCATAATCATCACAATTATGACAAATCACGGCTTGAATTATCTTGCTTTGCATGTAATGAGTCTATCTCATATATTAGTTTCACCTTTTAAGTTGCATTAGTGAAATAAATGAACTTTTGCACGATATTCTAATTATTCGAGTTTCACCTGTACATCCTTTTGGGGCATTTGTTGGCAACTTTTTTTGCCATGTCTGTTTTTTAGATAGTGTGTTTTTAAAAAAAGTGATGAGATTCTTCCTTAGTTTAATGAATGAGGTAAAGCTCTGCTGACTTCCATCACCCAGTCATGTGCAAATGAAATATTGCTTTTTTTTATTTTCCTTGCACATGATTGAGTATTCTTCTCAAAGTGGAATTTTGGCACATTCGCCAAACTGAGCTAAATTTCCCCGGCAAAGTAATCATGGGTTTATTAAACATTTTTGATGGCATATCATGTGTTGTAATGCATGCCTATTATTTGAGAAGGGAGGAAAACCCCTATCATGTAGAAGAGCAAAGGCAATGGAACTTTTGCAAATAATCTGTGAAGTAATAATGCACAATTTTTGAGGGACATGTATCAGGCGACGAGTGGCCCATTTTTTTATCTTCCTTTTTTGATTGGTAACAGAATTTGTTCATAATGAATGGGCTGCCTTGATGAAACGCACCTTAACTTGCATAAATGCAACACAATAGATCACTTTAGTGTGAATGGGCCCTGAGACTAAAGCTCTTCAAATGTAGCTTTTGAAATATACAGTATAAAGCCACAGGATACATTCGAGATGGATACAAATTGAAAATGCTTCTTCAAGTAAACACTGACATCTAGCTGTCTACACAGACAAATTCTGTCTACACAGACAAAAAAATTTATTCACTAATGGGTATTGTTCCCTTACATAGAATTTATTTTTGACAGTCCCTGGGTTTATTCCTGATATTAGGATTGTGAATAGAGTGTGATATAATGAATTCCCTTACACGTCAGGGTTTAACAGCACTTATACTGCTCAAAATATAGGCTCATTAATTCAGGCTTTTTTGTGGTCTGTGTTCACTGACTAAAAATTAAGATTCTAGATGATGTATGGTTGCAACATCATCTGAGTCTATTTAAAGTGCATCTAAACCCAAAAGAAAAAAGTAATATAATGCAGACAAGCAATCCTTAATAGTGGTGACTGCATTACTATTTTTTAAGGTGTTTAGTCCTTTATTTTTACCTGGTGATCTGGTCAGTAACATACCTTCTGCCATGGGGTGGTTGCACTCGATGGAGGAGCCACCGAGGCACCATTGGACAGCAGCATTGTCAACCTGTGGAGAGGTTAATGTTAGATACACTAGCAGATTTACCCGGACTAACAAATTAAATCTGAACTCCAGCAAAACACTTTTTAAGCAGATACAGGAACAGTTTTTTTTTCTTTTGAGATAAATGTTTTATATAAAAGAATAAATGCTAACTATTGTAAGCACCCCGGTCAGTGGTAAATGGTTTGTCTCAACCCTCTATCTGCCACTTTTGCTGAACAGTTTGGCCTGTTAAAGGAATTGACCGATTACCAGGTTAAAATAATGGGGGTAAAAAAGCCTATAAAAAAGAAAACTAATGCAGCCATTAATATAATTAATCACATTTAATATATTATAAGAATATATAATATACCACTTAATTACATTTTTGCTTTTGGAATTAGATATGCCTTAAAGGTAAAGTTGTTCTTATGGATCAATGGGGCCATGGCGAAGT